>NW_016690815.1:6883-8211 GCF_001604755.1 Lepidothrix coronata
CCTGGGGACACCTGGGGACAGGGGACACACACCTGGGGACACCTGGGGACACCTGGGGACACCTGGGGACACCTGGGGACAGGGGACACACACCTGGGGACACCTGGGGAGAGGGGACACACACCTGGGGACAGTGACACAGGGGACATGCTGAGCCCGGCCACCTCCGACAGCGTGAGGGACACCTGGGGACACCTGGGGACACACACCTGGGGACACACACCTGGGGACACCTGGGGACACCTGGGGACAGGGGACACACACCTGGGGACAGTGACACAGGGGACATGCTGAGCCCGGCCACCTCCGACAGCGTGAGGGACAGGGGCAGGGGACACCTGGGGACATCAGGGGACATCAGGGGACAGGGGACACACACCTGGGGACACCTGGGGACAGGGGACACACACCTGGGGACACCTGGGGACAGGGGACATGCTGAGCCCGGCAACCTCTGACAGTGTGAGTGACACCTGGGGACACCTGGGGACAGGGGACATACTGAGCCCGGCCACCTCCGACAGCGTGAGGGACAGGGACAGGGGACACCTGGGGACACCTGGGGACAGGGGGGACACCTGGGGACACCTGGGGACAGGGGACACCTGGGGACACCTGGGGACACCTGGGGACATGCTGAGCCCTGCCACCTCTGACAACGTGAGTGACAGGGACACTGGGGACACCTGGGGACACCTGGGGACAGGGGACACCTGGGGACATCTGAGGCCACTGAGGTACATCTGGGGACATCCGGGGACACGGGGAAGCAGTGCCAGGGGCTCACAGGGATCCGGGGCCATGGGGATGGGGACAGGGTGACACAGTGACCTGGGGGGTGACACAGTGACCCCGGGGGGGTGACCCGGTGGCCCCGGGGGGGTGACCCGGTGACCTGGGGGGTGACCCGGTGGCCCCGTGTCCCCAGATGGCCTGCGAGTACCTGTCCCTGGAGGTGATGGAGCGCTGGATCGTCCGTGAGTGCCAGGGGGGCACGAGGGGCCCCAACCCCCAAACCATCCTGGGCACGAGGGTCCCCAACCCCCCACACCCCCCCTGGGCACAGGGTCCCCAATTTCCCAACCCACCTGGGCACGGGGACCCCAAAACCCCCCAACCCACCTGGGCATGGGGTCCCCAACCTCCCAACCCACCTGGGCACGAGGGTCCCCAACCTCCCAACCCACCTGGGCACAGGGACCCCAAAACCCCCCAAACCCACCTGGGCATGGGGTCCCCAACCTCCCAACCCACCTGGGCACAGGGACCCCAAAACCCCCCAAACCCACCTGGGCATGGGGTCCCCAACCTCCCAACCCACCTGGGCA
>NW_016690815.1:13532-15250 GCF_001604755.1 Lepidothrix coronata
GTGGGGTTCCTGGTGTGCCCCCTCCCCGTTTTGGGGGTGCCCCTGTTCCTGGGGTGCCCCCTGACACGGCGGGGTGCCCACAGTGGGGTTCCTGGTGTGCCCCCTCCCCGTTTTGGGGGTGCCCCTGTTCCTGGGGTGCCCCCTGACACGGCGGGGTGCCCACAGTGGGGTTCCTGGTGTGCCCCCTCCCCGTTTTGGGGGTGCCCCTGTTCCCGTGCCCACCCCTGACTCAGTGGGTGCCTGCAGTGGGGTTCCTGGTGTGCCCCCTCCCCATTTTGGGGGTGCCCCCTGCCCGTTTTGGGGGTTCCCCATCCCTGTGGCCCCCCTGACACAGTGGGGTGCCCGCAGTGGGGTTCCTGGTGTGCCCCCTCCCCATTTCGGGGGTGCCCCTGTTCCCGTGCCCACCCCTGACTCAGTGGGTGCCCGCAGTGGGGTTCCCGGTGTGCCCCCTCCCCGTTTTGGGGGTGCCCCATCCCTGTGGCCCCCTGACGCGGCGGGGTGCCCACAGTGGGGTTCCTGGTGTGCCCCCTGCCCGTTTTGGGGGTGCCCCGTTCCCGGGGTGCCCCCTGACTCAGTGGGTGCCCGCAGTGGGGTTCCTGGTGTGCCCGGGGGCGCTGGGGGGGTCCCCCCCGTGCCAGGAGCTGTGGCGCCGGGCCCTGCAGGGCTCCCTCTTCGTCACCCTGGTGCGGGACGAGGCCCTGCCCGTGCACAAGGTCACNGGGTCCCCAACCTCCCAACCCACCTGGGCACAGGGACCCCAAAACCCCCCAAACCCACCTGGGCATGGGGTCCCCAACCTCCCAACCCACCTGGGCACAGGGACCCCAAAACCCCCCAAACCCACCTGGGCATGGGGTCCCCAAACCCCTCCTGGGCACGGGGACTCCAAACCCCCAACCCACCCGAGCATGGGGGCCCCAAATCCCCCGTGGGCACAGGAACCCCAAAGCCCCCCCCCCCCAGCCGGGCATGGGGTCCCCAAACCCCTCCTGGGCACGGGAACTCCTCCAGGGCACCCTGACCCTCCCCGTCTGGGGGTGCCCCCTCCCCACTCCGAGGTGCCCCTTCCCCATATTGAGGTGCCCCCTCCCCATCCGGGGTTGCCCCTCCCATCCCGGGGTGCCCCTTCCCCTCCCCAGGGTGCCCCCTCCCCGTTTTGGGGGTGCCCCTGTTCCCATACCCACCCCTGACTCAGTGGGTGCCCACAGTGGGGCTCCTGGGGTACCCTCTGCCCATTTTGGGGGTGCCCCTGTTCCCGGGATGCCCCCTCCCCGTTTTGGGGGTTCCCCTGTTCCCATGCCCACAGGGGGGTTCCTGCTGTGCCCCCTCCCCGTTTTGGGGGTGCCCCGTTCCTGGGGTGCCCCCTGACGCGGCGGGGTGCCCGCAGTGGGGTTCCTGGTGTGCCCCCTCCCCGTTTCGGGGGTTCCCTGTCCCCATGCCCCCCCCTGACACGGCGGGGTGCCCGCAGTGGGGTTCCCGGTGTGCCCCCTCCCCGTTTTGGGGGTGCCCCATCCCTGTGGCCCCCCTGACGCGGCGGGGTGCCCGCAGTGGGGTTCCTGGTGTGCCCCCTCCCCGTTTTGGGGGTGCCCCTGTTCCCGTGCCCACCCCTGACACGGCGGGGTGCCCGCAGTGGGGTTCCTGGTGTGCCCCCTCCCCGTTTTGGGGGTGCCCCTGTTCCCGTGCCCACCCCTGACACGGCGGGGTGCCCGCAGTGGGGT
>NW_016690816.1:0-1239 GCF_001604755.1 Lepidothrix coronata
TGTCACACCCCCCTGAGGTCACACGGCCACTGTCACACCCCCCGGGATAACACGGTGACCCTGGGGATGGGGGGGGACACAGCCTGGCAGTGGGAAGGGTCCCCCCTGCCCGGCACCCCCGCAGGGGGCATTTGTTGTCCCTAAAGCCCAGGGAAAGGGGCTGGAGCTTTGGGCGGGGACAGAAATCCCAGGGATTGGCGGGGAGGCGGCTCCAAGGATTTGTGACCCGCTGGGGACACCTCCTGGTTCCCCCGGGACACCTCCTGGTTCCCTGGGGAAAACTTCCCGATTCCCTGGGGAAAACTTCCCGATTCCCTGGGGACACCTCCTGGTTCCCTGGGAAAACTTCCCAATTCCCTGGGGACACCTCCTGGTTCCCTGGGGACACCTCCTGGTTCCTTGGGGACACCTCCTGGTTCCCTGGGAACACCTCCTGGTTCCCTGGGGACACCTCCTAATTCCCTGGGGACACCTCCTGGTTCCGCAGGGACACCTCCCGATTCCCTGGGGACACCTCCTGGTTCCCTGGGGACACCTCCTGGTTCCCTGGGGACACCTCCCAATTCCCTGGGGACACCTCCCGGTTCCCCGGGGACACCTCCTGGTTCCTTGGGGACACCTCCCGGTTCCCCGGGGACACCTCCTGTTCCCGGGGACACCTCCTGGTTCCGCAGGGACACCTCCTGGTTCCGCAGGGACACCTCCTGGTTCCCGGGGACACCTCCTGATTCCCTGGGGACACCTCCTGATTCCCTGGGGACACCTCCTGGTTCCTTGGGAAAACTTCCCGATTCCCTGGGGACACCTCCTGATTCCCGGGGACACCTCCTGGTTCCCTGGGGACACCTCCTGGTTCCGCAGGGACACCTCCTGATTCCCTGGGGACACCTCCTGGTTCCCGGGGACACCTCCTGATTCCCTGGGGACACCTCCTGATTCCCTGGGGACACCTCCTCGTTCCCTGGGGACACCTCCTCGTTCCCTGGGGACACCTCCTGGTTCCATGGGGACACCTCCTCGTTCCCTGGGGACACCTCCTGGTTCCCCCAGGACACCTCCTGATTCCCTGGGGACACCTCCTGATTCCCTGGGGACACCTCCTGGTTCCCTGGGGACACCTCCTGGTTCCTTGGGAAAACTTCCCGATTCCCTGGGGACACCTCCTGGTTCCCTGGGGACACCTCCTGGTTCCTGGGGACACCTCCTCGTTCCCTGGGGACACCTCCTGGTTCCTTGGGG
>NW_016690816.1:2317-3625 GCF_001604755.1 Lepidothrix coronata
GGGACACCTCCTGATTCCCTGGGGACACCTCCTGGTTCCCTGGGGACACCTCCTGATTCCCTGGGGACACCTCCCGGCTCCCGCCTCGCCTGGATTTCCCCTCTCCAAAGGGCCGAGGGAGACGGAGGAAGTGCGGGAGAGGAGCCGAGTCCCTCTCCCAGCCCCGGTTTTGGGGGTTTTTAGGGATTTGGGGGGTGAGAGGAGCCAGGCTTTGGGGTTGAGCAGTGGGACGGATTGGGATGGGAACAGATCGGGAATGTGGCGTGGGATTGGGATGGGAATACCGGGAAAGGTCCTGGGCAAACTGAGATAAGCTTTAAATGCCCAGAAAGTCCCGGGAAAGCCTGGGAGCACAAGGGAAGGGAAAGGATGGATTGGGATGTGAACGGATCAGGAATGTGGCGTGGGATTGGGATGGGAATACTGGGAGAAGGTCCTGGGCAAACTGGGACAAGCTTTAAATGCCCAGAAAGCCCCGGGAAAGCCTGGGAGCACGAAGTGAGGGAAAGGATGGATTGGGATGGGAGTGGACTGGAATGTTGCGTGGGATCGGGATGGGAATGCTGGGAAAGGTCCTGGGCAAACTGAGATAAGCTTTGAATGCCCAGAAAGTCCCGGGAAAGCCTGGGAGCACGAGGTGAGGGAAAGGATGGATTGGGATGGGAACGGATCGGGAATGTGGCGTGGGATTGGGATGGGAATGCCAGGAAAGGTCCTGGGCAAACTGGGATAAGCTTTGAATGCCCAGAAAGTCCCGGGAAAGCACGGGAGCACGAGGTGAGGGAAAGGATGGATTGGGATGGGAGTTGACTGGAATGTTGCATGGGATCGGGATGGGAATACCGGGAGAAGGTCCTGGGCAAACTGAGATAAGCTTTGAATGCCCAGAAAGTCCCGGGAAAGCCTGGGAGCACAAGGTGAGGGAAAGGATGGATTGGGATGGGAGTTGACTGGAATGTTGCGTGGGATCGGGATGGGAATACCGGGAAAGGTCCTGGGCAAACTGGGACAAGCCAAAAAGGAACTTTGGATGCCCAGAGAGTCCCAGGAAAAGCCTGGGAAGCATCCAGGGGTGAGGGATGGACTGGGACGGGAACGGATCGGGGCGTTGCACGGGACCGGGATGAGAACACCGGGAAACGTTCTGGGATAAGCTGGGATAAGCCCCCCGCCCACCTCCGGGTGGCTCTGGGGGGGGGTCCCTGGCACAGGGGGGGGGTCCCTGGCACAGGGGGGGGGTCCCTGGCACAGGGGGTGCCTCCCACCCCCCCACCTACCCACGGGGTCGTCGAGGGTGGCATCGAGCCT
>NW_016690816.1:6823-8883 GCF_001604755.1 Lepidothrix coronata
GGACACGGGGACGGGGACGGGAGGGGGGGACACGGGGACGGGGGGTGGGGGACACACACACGCCCACCTTGCCGTGGGTGACGACGTTGACGGAGCCCTTCCAGATGATGTACCACGAGGTGCCCTTGTCCCCCTGGCTGAACACTGGGGGGGATGAACCGGCAGTTATTGGAGAGAAACTGTTGTTATTACTATTATTATTATTATTATTATTATTATTATTATTATTATTATTATTATTATTATTATTGTGGTGGTGGTGGTTGTTATTACATTTTATTATATTATATAATTATTACTGTTATTGTTATTTTGATATTATTATATTGATTTTAGTGCAGATGTTATATATTATTGATTTAATTATATTACAATATATTATTATATTATATTATCATATTATATTATATAATAATATTATTAAAATATTTTGATATTATTATATTGATTTTAGTGCAGATATATTATTGATTTAATTATGTTATATTATATTATTATATTATATTATCATATTATATTATATAATAATAATATTATTAAAATATTTTGATATTATTATATTGATTTTAGTGTATATATTATATATTATTGATTTCATTATATTATATTATATTATTATATTATATTATCATATTATATAATATAATAATAATATTATTAAAATATTTTGATATTATGATATTGATTTTAGTGCAGATGTTATATATTATTGATTTCATTATAATATATTATATTACTATTATATCATATTATGTTATATTTATACTATTACATTACATTACATTATATTATATTATATTATATTATATTATATTATATTATATTATATTATATTATATAACATTATATAACATTATATTACATTATATTATATTAATGATATTATTATAATATTTTGCTATTATTATGGTGTTGTTACTGTTCTGTTGTTCCAGTGCTGTTGTAATTGTTGTTATTGCGATTGTTATCGTCGTCATTGCTTAATTAAGAAAAATAAAACTCATTGCAATGACATCAATTAATAACAATTATAATTAATAATAATGGTAATATGTATTATCCTATTATATGTTATTATATTATATATTTTATATGTATTATAGATATTAAATATATAATATCTATAATACGGTATGAATTATTATGGTATATATTAAATATATAATAACTACACTGTATTATATATTATTTTGTTATATTTTAATAATTTAATAAGAATTTAATAATATTTTAATATTATAATAATAATAATAATAATAATAATAATAATAATAATAATAATAATAATAATAATGAGCTAAGGAAGGGAAGTGTTTCCTTACTCCTAAACCTCCTCATCCCCGTGTCCCCCCCAGGGTTGGGGACCCTCTCCCGGTGCCCCCCCAGGGTTGGGGACCCTCTCCCCGTGTCCCCCCCAGGGTCAGGGATCCTCTCCCGGTGCCCCCCCAGGTTTGGGGACCCTCTCCCCGTGTCCCCCCCAGGGCTGGGGACCCTCTCCCCGTCTCCCCCCCAGGTTTGGGGTCCCTCTCCCCGTGTCCCCCCCAGGGCTGGGGACCCTCTCCCAGTGTCCCCCCAGGGTCGGGGACCCTCTCCCGGTGCCCCCCCAGGGTTCAGGACCCTCTCCCCGTGTCCCCCCCATGGTTGGGGACCCTCTCCCGGTGCCCCCCCCAGGGTCGGGGACCCTCTCCCGGTGCCCCCCCAGGGTCAGGGACCCTCTCCCGGTGCCCCCCCAGGGTTGGGGACCCTCTCCCCGTGTCCCCCCCAGCGTTCGGGACCCTCTCCCGGTGCCCCCCCAGGTTTGGGGTCCCTCTCCCGGTGCCCCCCCAGGGTCGGGGACCCTCCCCGGGACTCACGGACGGTCCCCGCGCGCTCGTGGGACTCGAACATCAGCACCGAAGCCAATTCCCGCTTCACCTGCACCGGGAACGGCCCCGGGAACAGCCCCGGGAAGAGCCCCGGGAACAGAAGAGCCGGATCAGCCCCGGGAACAGCCCCGGGAACAGAAGAGCCGGATCACCCCCGGGAACAGCCCCGGGAACGGCCCCGGGAACAGAAGAGCT
>NW_016690816.1:9002-10383 GCF_001604755.1 Lepidothrix coronata
ACCCCCCCCCCGGGGGCACAGACCCCCACCCGGGGGCACAGACACCCCCCCCGGGGGCACAGACCCCCACCCGGGGGCACAGACACCCCCCCCGGGGGCACAGACCCCCACCCGGGGGCACAGACAACCCCCCGGGGGCACAGACCCCACTCACCGGGAGCACAGACACCGCCCCGGGGCACAGACCCCACCCGGGGGCACAGACACTCCCACCGTGGGCACAGACAACCCCCCCGGGGGCACAGACACTCCCACCATGGGCACAGACCCCCCCGGGCACAGACACTCCCACTGGGGGCACAGACACCCCTTGGGAGCACAGACCCCACCCGGGGGCACAGACACTCCCCCCGGGGGCACAGATAGCCCTCTCCGGGGCCACAGACCCCAGCCGGGGGCACAGACACCCTTTGGGAGCACAAACACTCCCCCCGGGGGCACAGACACTCCCCCCGGGGGCACAGACCCCACCCGGGGGCACAGACACTCCCCCCGGGGGCACAGACCTCACTCTCCGGGGCACAGACCTCACCCGGGGGCACAGACACCCTTTGGGAGCACAAACACTCCCCCCGGGGGCACAGACTCCCCTCGGGGGCACAGACACCCCTCGGGGGCACAGACCCCCCTCTCTGGGGGCACAGACCCCCCTCTCCGGGCACGGGCAGCCCCTTCCCTCCCCACTCCCAGTGACTCCGGGGAAGGGAATCTCGAATTTCGGGGATCACCCCACCCGCTGCAGCCCCTTGGACCCTCCAGACCCCCCCGGATCGGGGTCTTACCGGCCCCCCCGAGCCCCTCGAGAGCACTCACGGCTCGCTCAGGGTCATCCCGGGTCCGCAGCTCATCCCGGTGAGCAGAGATTCCTTCCCTCCCCGCTCCCAGTGACTCCCGGGAAGGGAATCTCGGATTTCGGGGATCACCCCACCCACTGCAGCCCTTTGGACGCTCCACACCCCCCCGGATCGGGGTCTTACCGACCCCCCCGAGCCCCTCCGAGCCCCCCGAGCCCCTCCACAGCTCAGTCAGGATCCCGGTGAGCAGAGATTCCTTCCATCCCCGCCCTCAGTGACTCCGGGGAAGGGAATCTCGGATTTCGGGGATCACCCCACCCACTGCAGCCCCTCGGACCCTCCAGACCCCCCCGGATCGGGGTCTTACCGACCCCCCCGAGCCCCCGGGGCACTCACGGCTTGCGCAGGGTCCCGGTGAGCAGAGATTCCTTCCCTCCTCCCGTGATTTTGGGGAAGGGAATCTCGGGTTTCGGGGATCACCGCACCCACAATACCCCCTTGGACGCTCCGGACCCCCCCGGATCGGGGTCTTACCGACCCCCCCGAGCCCCCGGGGCACTCACGGCTTTCGCCGGGCCGGGGTGGGG
>NW_016690816.1:11273-12702 GCF_001604755.1 Lepidothrix coronata
AATACCCCCTTGGACGCTCCGGACCCCCCCGGATCGGGGTCTTACCGACCCCCCCGAGCCCCCGGGGCACTCACGGCTTGCGCAGGGTCCCGGTGAGCAGAGATTCCTTCCCTCCTCCCGTGATTTTGGGGAAGGGAATCTCGGGTTTCGGGGATCACCGCACCCACAATACCCCCTTGGACGCTCCGGACCCCCCCGGATCGGGGTCTTACCGACCCCCCCGAGCCCCCCGGGGCACTCACGGCTTGCGCAGGGCCGTGGTGAGCAGCGCGTCGGGCCCCAGCTGGGCCAGGAAGGCGAGAGCCTCCCCCAGCTCGTCCCCCCCGTCCCGCGGCCCCGCGCCGGGCTCGGGGCTCAGCTCCGGCTCCGCGAAGCGATAAAACTGCGAGTCCTTGTCCTGGAAGTGCCACTCCTGCCGCACTGCGGGGGGGACACGAAGGGATCAGCCCCGACGGGGACACCGGGGGCACCCCGGGGCACCCCGGGAGACTCCACAAGCCCCTGGGAGACCCCGAGACCCCCCAGGAGACCCTGAGAGTCCCCAGGAGACCCCAAGACCCCCAGGAGACCCCGAGAGCCTCCAGGAGACCCCAACATCCCCGGGAGATCCTGTGAGCCCCCAGGAGACCCCGAGACCCCCAGGAGAACCTGAGAGTCCCAGGAGACCCTGAGAGTCCCAGGAGACCCTGAGAGTCCCCAGGAGACCCCAACATCCCCAGGAGATCCTGTGAGCCCCCAGGAGACCCCGAGAGCCCCCAGGAGACCCCAAGACCCCCAGGTGACCCTGTGAGCCCCCGGGAGACCCCGAGAGCCTCCAGGAGACCCCGAGACACCCAGGAGAACCTGTGAGCCCCCAGGAAACCCCAAGACAACCCAGGAGACCCCACAAGCCCCCACAAGCCCCTGGGAGAGCTCCCGACCACCCACAAGCCCCCTGGAAGAACTTCATGAGCCCCTGGGAGCCCCCAGGAGTCCCTGGGAGCCCCCGAGAGCCTCCGGGAGACCCCAAGACCCCCGGGAGACCTCAAAAGCCCCTGAGAGACCTCCCAAGCACCCACAAGCCCCCTGGGAGAACTTCACGACCCCCTGGAGGACCCCAAGAGCCCCTGGGGTCTGGAAAACCAGAGGGAAGGGGGGTGGGGGGGTGGGCTCTGCTGTGTCCCTGTCACCCCACACACACACCCCACGGGGGGGTCCCATCACTCCCCACATCCCACAGGGGGGTCCCATCACCTCCAGGGGGGTCCCATCACCCCCCACACCCCACGGGGGGGGTCCCATCACCCCCAGGGGGGTCCCATCACCCCCCACACCCCACGGGGGGGTCCCATCACCCCCGGGTGAGCCCCAGCCCTACAGCAGGTGAGGGGGAAGCCCCCAGGCCCCAATTCCTGATCCCAGCCCCCCCGGAGCCCCCCCGGAGCCCCCC
>NW_016690816.1:14073-15246 GCF_001604755.1 Lepidothrix coronata
GCCCCCCTGGGCCCCCCTGGGCCCCCCCAGCCCCCCCGGTCCCACCTGTGGACTCTCAGGTGGTGTTTGTGGTCCCGGATGAGCCCCGGGCGGGTGTGGGTGAGGTGCAGCAAAAGGAGCTTCCCGGCCCTGCGGATCTTCTCCGAGGATGCCTGAGGGGGGAAAAACGGGGAGAGGGAGGGAAAAGAGGGGAAAGAGAGGAAAAATGGGAGAAGGGAAGGGAAGGGGAAGGGAAAGGGAAAGGGAAAGGGAAAGGGAAAAGGAAAAGGGAAGGGAAGGGAAAAGGGGAAAAGAAGGGGAAGAGAAGGGGAAGAGAAGGGGAAGAGAAGGGGAAGAGAAGGGGAAGAGAAGGGGAAGAGAAGGGGAAGAGAAGGGGAAGAGAAGGGGAAAAGAAAGGGAAAAGAAAGGGAAAAAGGGAAAAGGAAAGGGAAAAGGCAAAAGGGAAAGGGAAGGGGAAAGGGAAGGGAAAAGGGGGTCAAGGGAAAGGGAAAAGGGGGACAAGGGAAGGGGAAAACGGGGACAAGGGAAAGGGAAAAGGGGAAGGAAAGGGAAAAGGGAAGGAAAGGGAAAAGGGAAGGAAAGGGAAAAGGGGAAGGAAAGGGAAAAGGGGAAAGGCGAAAGGGAAAAGGGGAAAAGGGGGAAAGGGAAGGGAAAAGTCTCCAGCCTTGGTGGCACCTCCCACCCCCCCAGAGCCACCTCCCGGGGGGTTTCCCAGCCCCCCCACCCACCTGGGCGACGCTGTGTCCATAGTCCAGGGGGGATTCGGGGTCCGGGATCGGTGTCTGCAAAACCAGAGGGAAGGGGGTCGGTGGAGGGTGGGGGTGGGCTCTGCTGTGTCCCTGTCACCCCACGGGGGTCCCGTCACTCCCAGGGACATCCTGTCACCCCACAGGCCCCACGTGGGTTCCGTCACCCCCAGGGGGGTGCCGGCACCCTCACACACCCCCAGGGGGGTCCCGGCACCCCCAGGGGGGTCCCATCACCCCACGAGGGTCCCATCACCCCCAGGGGAGTCCCAGTCCTACAGCAGGTGAAGGGGAAGCTCCCCAGGACCCAATTCCCAATCCCAGCACCCAAATCCCGATCCAGCCCCACCTCCCGCACCCCACCCCCCCCCGACCCCCCTTCCCGACCCCCTGCTCCAGGTAAAACCTTTTCCCCCTCCATCCAGCC
>NW_016690817.1:0-2359 GCF_001604755.1 Lepidothrix coronata
TGGCCCCCCATATCGTGACATTGGCCCCCCATATCGTGACATTGGCCCCCCATATCGTGACATGGGCCCCCCATATCGCGACATGGGCCACCTCCCAGCCCGTCACCTCCCGAGGGGTGACACGGACAGTTATGTCACGACAGAGGCCACTCCCAGCCTATCGCGACACAGGCCCCGCCTATCGCGACACAGGCCCCACCTACCACGACACAGGCCCCGCCTACCGTGACACAGGCCCCGCCTACCGCGACACAGGCCCACCTACTGCGACACAGGCCCCGCCTATTGCGACACAGGGCCCGCCTACTGCGACACAGGGCCCACCTACTGCGACACAGGCCCCGCCTACCGCGACACAGGCCCCGCCTATCGTGACACAGGCCCCGCCTACCGCGACACAGGCCCCGCCTACCGCGACACGGGCCAGCAGATCACGACACTGACCCCACATATGGTGACTCTGACCCCGTATATCGTGACACTGACCCCATATATCGCGATACCCCACTCACCAGCCCTCCTCCTCTTGAGGGTGACGTATGGCAGCAGGGCGTGGCACTGACCCCACATATGGTGACACTGACCCCACATATCATGACTCCAACCCCATATATGGTGACACTGACCCCATATATCGTCACCCTGACCCCATATCACGCCGTGCCCACTCACCAGCCCTCCTCCTCTTGAGGGTGACGTAGGGCAGCAGGGCGTGGCACCGACCCCACATGTCCCCATATATCGTGACTCTGACCCCATATATCGTCACTCTGACCCCATATATCGTGACTCCAACCCCATATATCCCGACACCCCACTCACCAGCCCTCCTCCTCTTGAGGGTGACGTAGGGCAGCAGGTTGTGGCACCGACCCCACATATGGTGACACCGACCCCACATATGGTGACACTGACCCCATATATCCTGATACCCCACTCACCAGCCCTCCTCCTCTTGAGGGTGACGTATGGCAGCAGGTCGTGGCGGGTGATGATGCACAGCAGCTGCAGCAGCTGGCGCAGGTCGTGGCACTGTCCCCATGACCCCATATATCGTCACCCTGACCCCATATCATGATACCCCACTCACCAGCCCTCCTCCTCTTGAGGGTGACGTATGGCAGCAGGTCATGGCGGGTGATGATGCGCAGCAGCTGCAGCAGCTGGCGCAGGTTGTGGCACTGACCCCACAGGGTATCACACTGACCCCATATATCCCCACATACCATGACTCTGACCCCATATATCCCGATACCCCACTCACCAGCCCTTCTCCTCTTGAGGGTGACGTAGGGCACCAGGCCATGGCACTGACTCCACATATGGTGACACTGACCCCATATACCATGACTCCGACCCCATATATCGTGACTCTGACCCCATATATCGTCACCCTGACCCCATATATCACGCCATGCCCACTCACCAGCCCTCCTCCTCTTGAGGGTGACGTAGGGCAGCAGGGCATGGCACTGACCCCACATATGGTGACACTGACCCCACATATCATGATTCCAACCCCATATATCGTCACTCTGACCCCATATATCGTCACTCTGACCCCACATATCGCGATACCCCACTCACCAGTCCTCCTCCTCTTGAGGGTGACGTAGGGCAGCAGGTCATGGCACTGACCCCACATATCCCTGTATATGGTGACACTGACCCCATATATGGTCACCCTGACCCCACATATCCCGATACCCCGCTCACCAGCCCTCCTCCTCTTGAGGGTGACGTAGGGCAGCAGGTCGTGGCACTGACCCCACATATGGTGACACTGACCCCACGTATCATGACTCCAACCCCATATATTGTGACTCTGACCCCATATATCGTCACCCTGACCCCATATCACGCCGTGCCCACTCACCAGCCCTCCTCCTCTTGAGGGTGACGTAGGGCAGCAGGGCATGGCACTGACCCCACATATGGTGACACTGACCCCACGTGTCCCCATATATCGTCACTCTGACCCCATATATCGTGATTCTGACCCCATATATCGTCACCCTGACCCCACATATCCCGATACCCCACTCACCAGCCCTCCTCCTCTTGAGGGTGACGTATGGCAGCAGGGCGTGGCGGGTGATGATGCGCAGCAGCTGCAGCAGCTGGCGCAGGTCGTGGCACTGACCCCATGTCCCCATATATCGTCACCCTGACCCCATATATCGCCATGCCCACTCACCAGCCCTCCTCCTCTTGAGGGTGACGTAGGGCAGCAGGTCGTGGCGGGTGATGATGCGCAGCAGCTGCAGCAGCTGGCGCAGGTTGCTCTCGTCGCAGCGGCCCTGCCGCTCCAGCGCCAGCAGGAAGTCGCGCCCGCTGCGGATGCGGCCCCGCTCGGCCT
>NW_016690817.1:7317-8951 GCF_001604755.1 Lepidothrix coronata
TTTTGGGCTGGATCCTGGGCTGACCCATCACCCCCCATCCCCAGGGAAGGGATTTTTGGGCTGGATCCTGGGCTGACCCATCACCCCCCATCCCCAGGGAAGGGATTTTTGGGCTGGATCCTGGGCTGATCCCTTAACCCCAAACCCGATATCCAGAGGGAAGGGCTGGATTCTGGCCCCATCCCTAGGGAAGGGATTTTCGGGCTGGATCCTGGGCTGATCCATTACCCCCATATCCAGAGGGAAGGGCTGGACTTTGGGCTGATCCATTACCCCATATCCAGAGGGAAGGGCTTCTCCCAGATGGATCCTGGGCTGACCCATCACCCCCCATCCCCAGGGAAGGGATTTTCGGGCTGGATCCTGGGCTGACCCATCACCCCCCATCCCTAGGGAAGGGCTTCTCCCAGATGGATTCTGGGCTGATCCCTTGACCCCCCATCCCCAGGGAAGGGATTTAAGGGATCGATTCTGGGCTGATCCCTTAACCCCAAACCCCATATCCAGAGGGAATGGCTGGACTTTGGGCTGATCCATTACCCCATATCCAGGGGGAAGGGCTGGATCCTGGGCTGATCCATCACCCCCTATCCCTAGGGAAGGGCTTCTCCCAGATGGATTCTGGGCTGATCCCTTGACCCCCCATCCCTAGGGAAGGGATTGAAGGGATGGATCCTGGGCTGACCCATCACCCCCCATCCCCAGGGAAGGGATTTTCAGGCTGGATCCTGGGCTGACCCATCGCCCCGTCCCTCCCCACCCTCTCCCACCCTCCTCCCTCCCCTCTCCAGGCCCCCGCCCCGCCATGGCCTCCCACCGCAAGCGCGCGGGGCCGTCGCCGCCCTCGCCGCCGTCACCATCGTCACCGTCGTCCTCGTGGTCGTGGCCGGAGGAGCGCGGGGAGCGGGAGCAGGGCCTGTACAGCCTGCACCGCATGTTCGACATCGTGGGCGCCCACCTGACGCACCGCGACGTGCGCGTCCTCTCCTTCCTCTTCGTCGACGTGCTGGACGAGGCCGAGCGGGGCCGCATCCGCAGCGGGCGCGACTTCCTGCTGGCGCTGGAGCGGCAGGGCCGCTGCGACGAGAGCAACCTGCGCCAGCTGCTGCAGCTGCTGCGCATCATCACCCGCCACGACCTGCTGCCCTACGTCACCCTCAAGAGGAGGAGGGCTGGTGAGTGGGCACGGCATGATATGGGGTCAGAGTCATGGTATATGGGGTCAGTGTCACCATATACAGGGATATGTGGGGTCAGTGCCACCACCTGCTGCCCTACGTCACCCTCAAGAGGAGGAGGGCTGGTGAGTGGGCACGGCGTGATATGGGGTCAGGGTGACCATATATGGGGTTGGAATCATGATATGTGGGGTCGGTGTCACCATATGTGGGGTCAGTGCCATGACCTGCTGCCCTACGTCACCCTCAAGAGGAGGAGGGCTGGTGAGTGGGACATCGCGATATGTGGGGTCAGAGTCACGATATATGGGGTCAGAGTCACGGTATATGGGGTTGGAGTCATGATATGTGGGGTCAGTGTCACCATATACAGGGATATGTGGGGTCAGTGCCACGACCTGCTGCCCTACGTCACCCTCAAGAGGAGGAGGACTGGTGAGTGGGGTATCGCGATAT
>NW_016690817.1:13511-15220 GCF_001604755.1 Lepidothrix coronata
CAGGATTTTCCCTCCAGGAACTGCTCCCAAAATCCCCCCAAATCCCATCCATGGCTCCAGTTAATTCCCAAGGAATTCCAAACTTCCACTCCAGCCCCTGAAGGCCTCGATTCCCGACGGATTCCCAAAGAAACGCCCCCCCCTGTGGATAATCCCGGGATGGCAAGAGGAGCAACGGCCCTGCCACAATTTGGGAATGAGGGCCTGGAATGCCCCCAAATCCCTGGAGAAATTCCCAGGGCTGCTCCGAGGCGGGAATTCCCGAGGCCCGCCCGGATCCCGGCCCTGGATTCCCCCAAAGCCCCTTTTCCAAGGCTGGGCTGGGCTTCCCAAAGTTTTCCAGAGGGGGATAATCAGCCCCAGTCGGGAGAACTGGCTCAGGCACAGGAGGAGAAGCCATGAGGAGCCCCTCCGGATCCATCCCGAGCCTCTGGATCCATCCCGAGCCTCTGGATCCATCCCAAGCTTCTCCAGATCCATCCTGAGCCTCTGGATCCATCCTGAGCCTCTGGATCCATCCCGAGCCTCTGGATCCATCCTGAGCTTCTCCAGATCCATCCTGAGCCCCTCTGGATCCATCCTGAGCTTCTCCAGATCCATCCCAACCATCTCCAGATCCCTCCTGAGCTTCCCTGGATCCATCCTGACCCTCTGGATTAATCTCAAGCCCCTCTGGATCCATCCTGACCCTCTGGATCCATCCTGAGCTCCTCCAGATCCATCCCAAGCCCCTCTGGATCCATCCTGAGCTTCCCTGGATCCATCCTGACCCTCTGGATCCATCTCAAGCCCCCCTGGATCCATCCTGAGCTCCTCCAGATCCATCCCGAGCTCCTCCAGATCCATCCTGATCCTCTGGATCCACCTCAAGCCCCTCTGGATCCATCCTGACCCTCCCCTGGACCCATCCCAATCCTCTCCAGATCCACCCCGACCCCCTGGATCCATCCCAAGCCACTCCAGTCCATCCCAACCACCTCCAGATCCATCCTGAGCCTCTGGATCCATCCCAACCATCTCCAGATCTATCCCAACCCTCTCTGGATCCATCCCAACCATCTCCAGATCTATCCCAATCCCCTCCAGATCCATCCTGACCCTCTCCTGGATCCATCCTGAGCCTCTGGACCCATCCCAATCCTCTCCAGATCCATCCCAACCCTCTGGATCCGTCCCAACCATCTCCAGATCCATCCCAATCCTCTCCAGATCCATCCTGACCCTCTGGATCCATCCCAATGCTCTCCAGCTCCATCCTGAGCCCCCCGGGATCCATCCTGAGCTTCCCTGGATCCATCCTGACCCCCTGGATCCATCCTGAGCCTCCCGGGATCCATCCTGAGCTTCTCCAGATCCATCCCAACCCTCTGGATCCATCCCAACCATCCCCAGATCCATCCCAACCCTCTGGATCCACCCCAACCCTCTGGATCCACCCCAACCCTCTCCAGATCCATCCCAGCCCTCTGGATCCATCCCAACCCTCTGGATCCATCCCAACCCTCTGGATCCATCCCAACCATCTCCAGATCCATCCCAACCATCCCCAGATCCATCTCAACCCTCTGGATCCATCCCAACCCTCTCCAGATCCATCCCAACCCTCTGGATCCATCCCAACCCTCTCCAGATCCATCCCAACCCTCTGGATCCATCCCAACCCTCTCCAGATCCATCCCAACCCTCTGGATCCATCCCAACCCCCTCTG
>NW_016690818.1:0-2181 GCF_001604755.1 Lepidothrix coronata
TCCTTCCTCCCAAGTTCCTTCCATCCTTCCTTCCTCCCAAGTTCCTTCCATCCTTCCTTCCTCCCAAGTTCCTTCCTTCCTTCCATCCTTCCTTCCTTCCGAGTTCCTTCCTTCCAAGTTCCGAGTTCCTTCTGAGTTCCGAGTTCCTTCCGAGTCCCTTCCTTCCTTCCGAGTTCCTTCCTTCTTTCCTTACGAGTTCCTTCCAAGTTTCTTCCTTCCTCCGTTCCTTCCGAGTTCCTTCTGAGTTCCTTCCGAGTTCCGAGTTCCTCCCTTCCGAGTTCCTTCCGAGTTCCGAGTTCCTTCCAGTTTCCGAATTCCGAGTTCCTTCCTTTCGAGTTCCTTCCGAGTTCCTTCTGAGTTCCTTCCTTCCTTCCGAGTTCCTTCCTTCTTTCCCTCCGAGTTCCTTCCTTCCGCGTTCCTTCCAAGTTCCTTCCTTCCGAGTTCCGAGTTCCGAGTTCCTTCCTTCCTTCCGTCTTCCTTCCTTCCTTCCTTCCTTCCTTCCTTCCTTCCTTCCTTCCTTCCTTCCTTCCGAGTTCCTTCCGTGTTCCTTCCGAGTTCCTTCCTTCCTTCCTTCCTTCCGTGTTCCTTCCGAGTTCCTTCTGAGTTCCTTCCTTCCGTGTTCCTTCCGAGTTCCTTCTGAGTTCCTTCCTTCCGAGTTCCTTCCGAGTTCCTTCCTTCCAAGTTCCGAGTTCCTTCCTTCCTTCCTTCCGAGTTCCGAGTTCCTTCCTTCCGAGTTCCGACTTCCTTCCTTCCAAGTTCCTTCCGAGTTCTTTCTTTCCTTTCTTTCTTCCTTCCTACTGAGTTCCTTCCTCCTTCCGAGTTCTTTCCTTCCGAGTTCCTTCCTTCCTTCCTTCTGAGTTCCTTCCTTCCCTCCTTCCTTCCTTCCTTTCTTCCTTTCTTCCTTCTGAGTTCCGATTTCCGAGTTCCTAGTTCCGAGTTCCTTCCAAGTTCCTTCCGTCTTCCTCCCTTCGTTCCAAATTCCTTCCAAGTTCCTTCCGAGTTCCGAGTTCCTTCCGAGTTCTTTCCGAGTTCCTTCCTTCTGAGTTCCTTCCGAGTTCCGAGTTCCGAGTTCCCTTCTGAGGTCTTTCAGTGTTCCTTCCTTCCTTCCTTCTGTCTTTCCGAGTTGCGAGTTCCTTCCTTCCTTCTTTCCTTCCGAGTTCCTTCCTTCCGAGTTCCTTCCAAGTTCCGAGTTCCATCCTTCCTTCCATCCTTTCTTCCTTTCTTCCTTTCTTCCTTCCAAGTTCCGAGTTTCGAGTTCTGAGTTCCGAGTTCCTTCCGAGTTCCTTCCTTCCGAGTTCTTTCTGTCCTTCCTTCCTTCATTCCCAGTTCCGAGTTCTTTCTGAGTTCCGAGTTCCTTCCTTCTTTCCTTACGAGTTCCTTTCAAGTTTCTTCCTTCCTCCCTTCTTTCCTAGTTCCGAGTTCCTTCCTTCCGAGTTCCTTCCTTCCAATTTCCGAGTTCCTTCCGAGTTCCTTCCGAGTTCCTTCCTTCCGAGTTCCTTCCAGTTTCCAAATTCCAAGTTCCTTCCTTCCGAGTTCCTTCTGAGTTCTTTCTGAGTTCCTTCCTTCCTTCCGAGTTTCTTCCTTCCGAGTTCCTTCCTTCCGAGTTCCTTTTTTCTTTCCCTCCGAGTTCCTTCCTTCCGCGTTCCTTCCTTTGTTCCTTCCATGTTCCTTCCTTTCTTCCTTCCTTCCGAGTTCCTACCGAGTTCCTTCCTTCTTTCCGAGTTCCTTCCTTCTGAGTTTTTTCCTTTCTTTCCTTCATCCTTCCTTCCGAGTTCCGATTTCCGAGTTCCTTCCTTCCTTATGAGTTCCTTCCAAGTTTCTTCCTTCCTTCCTTCCTTCCGAGTTCCTTCTGAGTTCCTAGTTCCTTCCAAGTTCCTTCCAAGTTCCTTCCTTCCTTCCGACTTTCTTTCCTTCCTTCCGAGTTCTTTCCTTCCTTCCTTCCATTCTTCCTTCCATCCTTCCTTCCGAGTTCTTTCCTTCCGAGTTCCGAGTTCCGAGTTCCTTCCGAGTTCCTTCCTTCCGAGTTCCTTTTTTCCTTCCTTCCGAGTTCCTTCCTTCCCTCCTTCCGAGTTCCTTCCGAGTTCCTTCCTTCCGAGTTCCTTTTTTCCTTCCTTCCGAGTTCCTTCCTTCCCTCCTTCCGAGTTCCTTCCGAGTTCCTTCCTTCCTTCTGAGTTCCAAGTT
>NW_016690818.1:8944-9681 GCF_001604755.1 Lepidothrix coronata
CTTCCTTCCTTCCTTCCTTCCTTCCTTCCTTCCTTCCTTCCTTCCGTGTTCCTTCTGAGTTCCTTCCTTCCTTCTTTCCTTCCTTACGAGTTCCTTCCAAGTTCCGCGTTCCTTCCTTCCTTCCTTCCTTCCTTCCTTCCGAGTTCCTTCCGAGTTCCTTCCGAGTTCCTTTCTTCCTTCCAAATTCCTTCCTTTCTTCCGAGTTCTTTCTGAGTTCCTTTCTTCCTTCCAAGTTCCTTTAGAATTCCTTCTTTCCTTCCTTTCTTCCTTCCTACTGAGTTCCTTCCTTCCTTCCGAGTTCCTTCCTCCCTTCTGAGTTCCTTCCTTCCGAGTTCCTTCGTTCCGAGTTCCTTCTGTCCTTCCTTCAGTCCTTCCGAGTTCCAAGTTCCTTCCTTTTCAGTTCCTTCCGAGTTCTTTCCTTCCTTCCTTTTTTCCAAGTTCCTTCTTTCTGATATCGTTCCGAGTTCCTTCCTTCCGAGTTCCTTCTGAGTTCCTTCCTTCCAAGTTCCGAGTTCCTTCCTTCCTTCCGAGTTCCTTCCGAGTTCTTTCCAAGTTTCTTCCTTCCGAGTTCCTTCTGAGTTCCTTCCTTCCAAGTTCCGAGTTCCTTCCTTACTTCCGAGTTCCTTCCGAGTTCCTTCCGAGTTTCTTCCTTTTGAGTTCCTTCCGAGTTATATCCTTTTAAGTTCCTTCCTTCCGAATTCCGAGTTTCTTCCTTCCGAGTTCCAAGTTCCTTCCTT
>NW_016690818.1:11517-15193 GCF_001604755.1 Lepidothrix coronata
CTTCCGAGTTCTTTCCTTCCTTCCTTTTTTCTGAGTTCCTTCTTTCTGATATCGTTCCGAGTTCCTTCCTTCCAAGTTCCGAGTTCCTTCCTTCCTTCCGAGTTCCTTCCGAGTTCTTTCCTTCCTTCCTTTTTTCTGAGTTCCTTCTTTCTGATATCGTTCCGAGTTCCTTCCTTCCAAGTTCCGAGTTCCTTCCTTCCTTCCGAGTTCCTTCCGAGTTCTTTCCAAGTTTCTTCCTTCCGAGTTCCTTCTGAGTTCCTTCTGAGTTCCTTCCTTTCTTCCTTCTGAATTCCGAGTCCCTTCCTTCCGAGTTCCGAGTTCCTTCCTTCCGAGTTCCTTCCTTACTTCTTTCCATCCTTCCTTTCAAGTTCCTTCCGAGTTCCTTCCGAGTTCCTTCATTCTGAGTTCCGAGTTCCTTCCGAGTTCCTTCCTTCCAAGTTCCTTCATTCCGAGTTCCTTTCTTCCGAGTTCCGAGATCCCAGTTCTGAGTTCTGAGTTCCTTCCTTCCGAGTTCTTTCTGAGTTCCTTCCTTCTGAGTTCCTTCCTTCCTTCCGAGTTCCTTCCAAGTTCCGAGTTCCTTCCTTCCTTCCTTCCTTCCTTCCAAGTTTCTTTCTGAGATCCTTCCGAGTTCCTTCCGAGTTCCTTCCTTTGAAGTTACTTCCTTCCGAGTTCCTTCCTTCCTTCCTTCCTTCCAAGTTCCGAGTTCCTTCCTTCCTTCCTTCCTTCCGAGTCGCTTCCTTCCTTCCGAGTTCCTTCCTTCCTTTTGAGTTCCGAGTTCCTTCCGAGTCCCTTCCTTCCTTCTGAGTTTCTTCCTTCTTTCCTTACGAGTTCCTTTCAAGTTTCTTCCTTCCTCCCTTTCGTTCCGAGTTCCTTCTGAGTTCCTTCTGAGTTCCTTCTTTCCGAGTTCCTTCCAGTTTCTGAATTCCGAGTTTCTTTCCTTTCGAGTTCCTTCTGAGTTCCTTCCTTCCTTCCGACTTCCTTCCTTCTGACTTCCTTCCTTCCGAGTTCCTTCTGTCCTTCCTTCATTCCTTCCGAGTTCCAAGTTCCAAGTTCCTTCCTTTTCAGTTCCTTCCGAGTTCTTTCCTTCCTTCCTTCCTTCTGAGTTCCTTCTTTCTGATATCGTTCCGAGTTCCTTCCTTCCGAGTTCCTTCTGAGTTCCTTCCTTCCNAGTTCCTTCCTTCCTTCCGAGTTCCTTCCGAGTTCCTTCCAAGTTTCTTCCTTCTGTGTTCCTTCTAAGTTCCTTCCTTCCTTCCTTCCTTCCTTCCTTCCGAGTTCCTTCCTTCCGAATTCCGAGTCCCTTCCTTCCGAGTTCTGAGTTCCTTCCTTCCGAGTTCTGAGTTCCTTCCTTCCGAGTTCTGAGTTCCTTCCTTCCTTCCGAGTTCCTTCCTTCCGAGTTCCTTCCAAGTTTCTTCCTTCCGAGTTCTGAGTTCTGAGTTCCGAGTTCCTTCCAAGTTCTTTCCTTCCGAGTTCCTTCAGAGTTCCTTCAGAGTTCCTTCTGAGTTCCTTCCTTTCTTTCCATGTTACTTCCTTCCTTCCGAGTTTCTTCTGAGTTCCTTCCGAGTTCCTTCCTTCCGTCTTTCCGTATTGCGAGTTCCTTCCTTCCTTCTTTTCTTCCGAGTTCCTTCCTTCTGAGTTCCTTCCAAGTTCCGAGTTCCGAGTTCCATCCTTCCTTCCTTCCTTTCTTCCTTTCTTCCTTCCAAGTTCCAAGTTTCGAGTTCCGAGTTCGGAGTTCCTTCCTAGTTCCTTCCTTCCGAGTTCCTTCTGTCCTTCCTTCATTCCTTCTGAGTTCCAAGTTCCGAGTTCCTTCCTTTTCAGTTCCTTCCGAGTTCTTTCCTTTCTTCCTTCCTTCCGAGTTCTTTCCTTCTGATATCCTTCTGAGTTCCTTCCTTCTGAGTTCCTTCCTTCAGAGTTCCTTCTGAGTTCCTTCCTTCCAAGTTCCGAGTTCCTTCCTTCCTTCCGAGTTCCTTCCGAGTTTCTTCCTTCCGAATTCCGAGTTCCTTCCTTCCAAGTTCTTTCCTTCCTTCCTTCCTTCCGAGTTCTTTCCGATTTCCTTCCGAGTTCCTTCCGAGTTCCTTCCTTCTGAGTTCTGAGTTCCTTCTGAGTTCCTTCCTTCCTTCCTTCCGAGTTCCTTCATTTCTTCCTTCCTTACGAGTTCCTTCCTTCCGAGTTCCTTCCTTCCTTCTGAGTTCCTTCCTTCCTTTCTTCCTTCCTTCCTTCCAAATTTTGAGTTCCGAGTTCCGAGTTCCTTCTGAGTTCCTTCTGAGTTCCTTTTGAGTTCCTTCCCAGTTCCAAGTTCCTTCCTTCCGAGTTCTGAGTTGCTTCCTTCCTTCCTTCCGAGTTCCTTTTTTTCCTTCTTTCCTTCATCCCTTCCTTCATTCCTTCCAAGTTCGGAGTTCTGAGTTGCGAGTTCCTTCCGAGTTCCTTCCTTCCAAGTAACTTCCTTTCGAGTGCCTTTCTTCCGAGTTCCAAGATCCCAGTTCCGAGTTCCTTCCTTCCGAGTTCTTTCTGAGTTCCTCCCTTCCGAATTCCTTCCTTCCTTCCGAGTTCCTTCCTTCCTTCCTTCCTTCCGAGTTCCTTCCTTCCGAGTTCCTTCTGAGTTCCTTCCTTCAAAGTTACTTCCTTCCAAGTTCCTTCTTTCCGTCCTTACGAGTTCCTTCCAAGTTCCTTCCAAGTTCCTTCGTTCCTTCCGAGTTCTTTCCGAGTTCCTTCCAATTTCCTTCCTTCCTTCCTTCCTTCTGAATTTCTAGTTTTGAGTTTCTTCCAATTTCATTCCTTCCGAGTTTCTTCCTTCCTTCCGAGTTCTTTCCTTCCTTCCTTCCTTCATTCCTTCCTTCTTTCCTTCATTCTGAGTTCCTTCCTTCCGAGTTCCTTCCCTTCCTTTCTTTTCTTTCTTACTTTCTTTCTTTCTTTCCTTTTTTGGGTGCCCCAAGTTGACACAGGGGACATTGGGGTGACCTTGGTGTCCCCGAAAGAGGGACATTGGGGTGTCCCCAAGGTGACACAGGGGACATCCTGGTGTCCCCAAGGCCCTCCCGGTGTCCCCAAGGTGGGAACAGGTGACATCGGGGTATCCCCAGGACTCTCCCAGTGTCCCCAGGGTGGCCCAGGGCACACCAGGGTGTCCCCAAGGTGATCCCGAGTTTCTGATCGTGTGTATATCTATTTTGGGGTGGTGTTTTGGCTTTTTTTCCCCTTCCCCCTCCCCTTTCCCTTTTCCTTTTGGAATTGTACCTATATTTCACTCCTATATAACTGCAATATAAGTGTAAATATATTTATATATATTGCTTTAACTGCCTCTCTCTCTTGTTTTGGTTCTCTTGTTGTTTTTTTTCTTTTCCCTTGGTTTTAGAAGACGATCTTTGCTGTTTTAGAAGAACATCTTTGCTGTTTTAGAAGAACATCTTTGCTGTTTTAGAAGAACATCTTTGCTGTTTTAGAAGAACATCTTTGCTGTTTCGAACATGTCCAGGATTGGACAAAGAGTGTTTATAGAAATTGTGCCGCCTGAAGCAGAGGGTTGTGGGTGGTTTGTAGCTTCTGTGCCTTGGAGGCGCCGTTAAATCCTTTAATTTAATTTAATTTTAATTTAATTTATGAATTTAATTTATTTTAATTTTTATTTAATTTAAATTTAATTTAAAATATTAATTTATTTAATTGAAATTTATTTTAT
>NW_016690819.1:0-6828 GCF_001604755.1 Lepidothrix coronata
AAAAAAAAAAAAAAAAAAAAAAAAAAAAAGGACCAAAAAAACCCCAAAACAACAACAAAAAAAATTCATTTCCACGACCCCAAACACTGAAAATATTGGGGGGAAATGGGGGTGGGGGGGGGAAAAACCCAATAAAAATATCAAAAAAGGGATGGCAGGGAAGGGAAGGGAAACTCCGGGTGGGTCCTACACGAACAGAGGGACCCCCCCTCTCGCCCCTCCCCGAATTTGGGGGACCCCCAACCCCCCCCTCTGTACACGCGGGGGCCCCCCCGTCCGGGACTATGTACAACCCCCTCACTCCTTGCGCTTGGCCACCGTCAGCTCCACGCCGGGGCCGCGCGGGCCGCCCTCGGAGGAGGAGGAGGACGAGGACAGGCGGGATTTGGGGGGGCCCAGGGTCGCCCCCACCCCGACCTGCGCCCGCCCCGGCTCCTCGTCGCTCGCCGTCACCTCGTAGCAACCTTTGCTCTTGGAGCCGATGCCCCCGAAGGTCCCGAATTTCACCTTGGGCGCTTTGGGATCGGCCTCGGGGCCGCGCGCGGCCGAGGCGTCGTCGCTGAAGGACGACGAGCGCGCCCGCGGCTTCTTGCTGCGGAACAGGGAGAACTTGCCCTTGGCCGACGGCGCCTCAGCCTCCGCGTCGCCCTCGGCGGAGCCCAGACTCGCCTTGGAGCTCTTCAGGTCCCCCCTGGATCCCGAGACGGACCCCGACGCTTCGGGGGACCCGGGGGCGCCGCCGCCTCCCCGCCCTTTCTGCTTGGAGAAGTTGAACTTGGGCATCTTGAGTTTGGGTTTCTTGAGCCTCCCGTCGGCGTCATCGGGCTCCGGCTCGGCCGCCACGGCCACGTCGGCCCCCGGGAACTCGACGTCCACTCCCACCTCCCGGCCCTTGGCCTCGGGGTCGGAGAACACGAACTTGGGCATCCGCAGTTTGGGGAAGGACACCTTGACCTGGCCGCCCTCGGGACCCGCCGCGCCCACCTTGGGGCCGCACAGCTGGAAGGTTCCACCCCCGACCTCGGCCCCGCCCTTGACCTTCGGCCCTTTCATGTTGACGTTCAACCCCGAGCCGGAAACTTCCAGGGCGGGAGCATCGAGGTGGACGCCCGTCCCCGCCTTCGTCAGCTCCATGCGAGGGGCCTCCACGCCGACCTTTGCGCCTTTGATGTCACCGGACACATCCACGTTTGGTCCTTTCAGCCTCAGGTCAACGTCCGGCACGGAGACCCCGGGAGACGACACCTGGAATTTCGGCCCTTTCAACTCCACGTCGGCCCCTTCCAGCCCCAGGGCGGAGCCCTTCAGCCCCCCCTTCACCTGGGGACCTTCCAGAGCGACCCCCGCGTCCCCTCCCTCCACGCCGGGGCCGGAGATGCCGAACTGGGGGAGTTTCAGGGACGGGAGTTTGATGGTGCCCCCGAGGATTTCGAAGTCGGCGTCGGCGTCCGCGGATGTTTTGGGGGATTTGACGCCGAAATCTCCTTTCAACTTTGGTCCTTTCAGGTTGACGTCCAAATCCGGGGCGGAGACGGCGAGGTTGGCCCCGGGGGACTGGGAGCCCACCTCCACTTTTGGGACGGAGCAGGAAACGCCCCCCTTGGTGCTCAGATCCGGCACCTTGGGCAGCTTCATCTTCCCCCCCAAACCTCCGAGGTCAACGCTGGGTGTGCCCAGGGTGACGTTCGGCCCTTCCACGGAGCCCGAGACATCCAACTCTCCCTTTAATTTTGGTCCTTTCAGGTTTCCCTCAAACTCAGGGCCGGAGATTTGGGGCCCTCTGAGCTTCACGTCGGCTGACGGGAGGCTCCCGTTCCCCCCCACGCCCGGCACCGACACATCCAAGTTCACATCCGGCATTTCCAGCCCCAGACCCGCTTTCCCCCCTTTGGGCCATCCCAGTTTTCCCTCGGGACCTTCTAGTTCTGCTCCAGAAACGCCAACTTCGCCTTTTACCTTTGGTCCTTTCAGGCTGAAATCCGGCAGCGAGGGAACGGCCACCTCGACCCCGGGGCCCTTCAGGTCCCCCCCGACTTTCCCGTCCCCCACACCCACCTGCCCCCCAGGGAGTTTGAGCTTCGGGGACTTCAGGTTCACATCGGGAGCTTCAAGGTCCACGCTGAGACTCGGCCCCTTGACGTCCCCTTTGACCGCGGGCACGGAAACTTCCAGATCCGGTGCTTTGAGCTCCCCCTCAATTTTCGGGACCCCCGCGGACGCCTCCCCTCTGAACCGGTGCGATTTCAGGTCGAACTCGACATCCGGGAAGGAGATTTTGCCGAACATGGGTTTCTTCCCCTTGGGGGACTTCACGGCGGCGTCGCCTTTGACGGTCACGTCGGGGCCGGCGACGTTGAGATCCGCGTCCAGCTCCGCCCCGGCCGCGTTCACGTCGAACGCCCCCTTCTTCCCTTTCACTTTGGGGCCGCTCATGTGGATTTTGGGCATCTTGAATTTGCTCTTCTTGCCCTTTCCGGACAGGTTGACGTCGGGTGACTCCAGGCTCAGCTCCGCCTCGGGTAAATCCACTTCGGCCTTCGGGCTTTTCATCCCGAACCCAAACTTGGACTTCTTAAACTTGGGAAGTTTGACGTTGGCCTCGGGGCCCTCGACGCTCAGGTCCGGACATTCGACATCGACTTCAGGGCCTTTGACCCCAAATTCTGGGCCTTTCAGGTCAACCTCGGGCCCTTTCAGGTGACCTTCCACCTTCGGGGCCGAAAGGTCAAAGCCTCCTTTGGTTTTGTGGCCTTTCAAGCTCAAGTCTATCTCGGGCATGGAGATTTTGGGGACGTTCACGTGCATTTCGGGCATTTTCAGCTTAGGACCTTTCACTTTGCCCTCTGGCCCCTCCAGGCTCACCTCTGGGACGTCGAGGTCCACCTTGGGGCCCGAAAGCTCCACCTCGGCCTTTGGTAGGTTCACGTCCACGTCGGGACCTTCCCCTTTGAAGCCAAATTTGGGCATTTTCATTTTGGGCAGCTTCACTTTTCCATCCAGACCGTCGACGTCGACCGCCGGGCCCTCGATGTCAACTTTGGGCCCCTTGATATCGACCTCGGGGCCCTTCAGACCCCCCTCGAGCTTTGGGTCGTGGAATTCGGCGTCAACTTTGCCCTTCAAGCCCTTCAAGTTCAAATCGATGTCAGGCATGGAGATCTGGGGGGTCTTGACGTGCATTTCGGGCATCTTGATCCTGGGCCCTTCCACAGTCACCTCTGGGGCCTGAATGTCCAGTTTGGGGCCTTTGATGTCGAGGTCTGGGCACTGCAGGTTCCCCTCCAGCGCTGGCGCTGCCACGCCCATGTCACCCTTAACCTTGGGGCCCTTCAGGTTGAGGTCGATGTCGGGCATGGAGAACTTGGGGGCCTTGATGTTCATCTCGGGCATCTTGAACTTGGGGCCTTTGAGTTTCCCTTCGGGCCCTTCCAGGGTCACATCGGGAGCCTCAACGTCGATTTTGGGGCCTTTCACGTCGATCTGGGGGGCTTGGAGGTCCCCCTCCAACCTGGGGGCCGACACGTCGATGTCTCCTTTCATGTGGGGCCCTTTGATGTTGAAGTCGACGTCGGGCATGGAGATTTTGGGGGCCTTGATGTGCATCTCGGGCATGGAGAATTTGGGACCTTTGATTTTCCCTCCCACGCTCAGATCAGGAGCCTCCACGTCCACCTCGGGGCCCGAAATGTTGATGTCGCCCTTCGGGAGGGTCACGTCCACCTCTGGCCCCTCCCCTTTAAATCCAGGCATGGAAAACTTGGGCATCTTGAATTTGGGGAGTTTGAATTTGCCCTCGGGGCTGTCGATGTGGACATCGGGGGCGGCGACACTGACCTCGGGACCCTTCAGTTCTCCTTCGACTCCTGGCAGTGACACGTCCACGTCCCCCTTCACTTTGGGGCCCTTCAGGTTCAGATCCAGGTCAGGCATCGAGATTTTGGGGGCCTTGATGTGCATCTCGGGCATCTTGAACTTGGGGCCCTTCACCTTCCCCTCGGGCAGCTCAACGTCCACCTCTGGACCTTCAATGTCCACCTTGGGACCGGACACATCCAGGTTTCCTGTCGGCAGGTTCACATCCACCTCGGGGCCTTCAACTTTGGGGCCAGAAAACCCAAATTTGGGCATCTTGAACTTGGGCATCTTGAACTTCCCCTCTGGGCCGTGAATGTCCACATCAGGGGCCTCAATGTCCACCTTGGGGCCCTTGATGTCCAATTCGGGGCCTTTCAGGTCACCTTCCAGTTTAGGGACAGACACGTCCACGTCACCCTTGATCTTGGGGCCCTTCAGGTTGAAGTCGACGTCAGGCATGGAGAACTTGGGTGCCTTGATGTTCATCTCGGGCATCTTGAACTTGGGGCCCTTGATCTTGCCCTCAGGCCCTTCCAGTTCAACATCAGGAAGATTAACATCAACTTTCGGGCCTTTAATATCAATATCAGGACCTTTCAAATCACCTTCCAGTTTGGGAAGAGACACATCCACATCTCCCTTCAATTTGGGGCCTTTCAGGTTCAGGTCAATGTCGGGCATCGAGATTTTGGGGGCCTTGATGTGCATCTCAGGCATCTTAAACTTGGGGCCTTTGATCTTCCCCTCAGGTCCTTCCAGCTCAACATCAGGAAGGTCGACATCGACTTTGGGGCCCTTGATGTTGATGTCTGGGGCCTTCAGGTCACCTTCCAGTTTGGGAAGGGAAACATCCACATCTCCCTTCACTTTGGGGCCCTTCAGGTTCAGATCAAAGTCCGGCATTGAGATTTTAGGGGCCTTGATGTTCATCTCGGGCATCTTGAACTTGGGGCCCTTGATCTTCCCTTCTGGGCCCTCAATTTGAACATCTGGGACAGAAACATCCAACTCAGGACCTTTAACATCCACATTCGGCGCCTTCAGGTCACCTTCCACCTTGGGCAGGGACACATCGACGTCCCCCTTGACTTTGGGGCCCTTCAGGTTCAGATCAAAGTCCGGCATCGAGATCTTGGGGGTCTTAAAATGCATCTCGGGCATCTTGAACTTGGGGCCCTTCAGTTTTCCTTCAGGTCCTTCCAGCTCAACATCAGGAAGGTCAACGTCAACTTTGGGGCCCTTGAGGTCGATGTCTGGGGCCTTCAGGTCACCTTCCAGTTTAGGAAGGGAAACATCCACATCCCCCTTCACTTTGGGGCCCTTCAGGTTCAGGTCGATGTCGGGCATCGAGATCTTGGGGGTCTTAAAATGCATCTCGGGCATCTTGAACTTGGGGCCCTTCACCTTCCCCTCAGGCAGCTCAACGTCCACCTCTGGACCTTCAATGTCCACCTTGGGACCGGACACATCCAGGTTTCCTGTTGGCAGGGTCACGTCCACCTCGGGGCCTTCAGCCTTGACCCCGGGCATCCCAAACTTGGGCATCTTGAACTTGGGCATCTTGAACTTCCCCTCTGGGCCGTGAATGTCCACGTCAGGGGCATCAATATCCACCTTGGGGCCCTTGATGTCCAGTTCAGGGCCCTTCAGGTCACCCTCCAGCTTAGGGAGTGACACATCAACATCACCCTTGATCTTGGGGCCCTTCAGGTTGAAGTCGACGTCAGGCATCGAGATTTTGGGGGCTTTGATGTGCATCTCGGGCATCTTGAACTTGGGGCCCTTGATCTTCCCCTCAGGCCCTTCAATGTCCACCTCTGGCCCCTCAATGTCCACTTTGGGGCCTTTGATGTCAATATCCGGCACGTTCACGTCACCTTCAAGTTTTGGCGCCGACAGGTCGACGTCCACCCCCCCTTTCAGCTTGGGACCTTTCAGGCTCAAGTCCAGGTCTGGCATGGACAAGTTGGGGGCTTTGATGTTCATCTCGGGCATTTTAAATTTGGGGCCTTTAATTTTTCCTTTGGGCCCTTCGACGTCAAGGTCGGGAACTTCCACGTCCACTTTGGGTCCTTTTAGATCCACCTGGGGGAGGGACACGTCCACGTCCCCCTTCACTTTGGGGCCCTTCAAGTTCAGGTCAATGTCGGGCATCGAGATTTTGGGGGCCTTGATGTTCATCTCGGGCATCTTGAACTTGGGGCCTTTGATCTTCCCCTCTGGCAGCTCAACATCCACCTCCGGACCTTCAATGTCCACCTTGGGACCGGACACATCCAGCTCTCCCGCCGGCAGGTTCACGTCCACCTCTGGCCCCTCCCCCTTGAGCCCAAATTTGGGCATTTTGAACTTGGGCATTTTGATTTTTCCCTCTGGCCCGTGAACGTCCACATCAGGGGCCTCGACGTCCACCTTGGGGCCTTTGATGTCCAGCTCGGGGCCCTTCAGCTCCCCTTCCAGTTTGGGGCCGGACAGGTCCAACTCCCCTTTCATTTTGTGCCCTTTCAGGTTCAGTTCCACGTCCGGCATCGACACTTTGGGGGAGGAAATATTCAGGAAAGGCATTTTGAACTTGGAGCCTTTGGATTTCGCCTGGACGTCCAAATCCGGAGCCTGAACCTCGACTTTGGGACCAGACACTTCCACCTCGGGTTTCTTCAGCTTCACATCCACCTCAGGGCTTTGAACTTTGGGGCCGGAGAAACCAAATTTGGGGAGTTTGAATCTGGATTTTTTAGCTTTTCCTTCCAGATCAACCTTCGGCACCTCGACCTCGAGCTCCGGCCCTTTGATGTCCAACTTGGGGCCTTTCAGCTCACCCTCGATTTTGGGAAGGGAAGCATCGACGTCCCCCTTCACTTTGGGGCCCTTCAGGTTCAGGTCGATGTCGGGCATCGAGATTTTGGGGACGTTGAACTGCAGTTCGGGCTTCTTGAACTTGGGGCCCTTCAGTTTTCCTTCAGGTCCTTCGAT
>NW_016690819.1:7268-9824 GCF_001604755.1 Lepidothrix coronata
CATCTTGAACTTGGGCATCTTGAACTTCCCCTCTGGGCCGTGAATGTCCACGTCAGGGGCCTCAATATCGACTTTGGGGCCTTTGATGTCCAGTTCAGGGCCCTTCAGGTCACCTTCCAGCTTTGGAAGAGACACATCCATGTCTCCCTTGATCTTGGGGCCCTTCAGGTTGAAGTCGACATCGGGCATGGAGATTTTGGGGGCCTTGATGTTCATCTCGGGCATCTTGAACTTGGGGCCCTTGATCTTCCCCTCAGGCCCTTCCAGCTCAACGTCAGGAAGGTCAACGTCAACTTTGGGGCCCTTGATGTCGATGTCTGGGGCCTTCAGGTCACCTTCCAGTTTGGGAACAGACACATCGAGATCACCTTTGACTTTGGGGCCCTTCAGGTTGAAGTCGACATCAGGCATCGAGATCTTGGGGGCCTTAAAATGCATCTCAGGCATCTTGAACTTGGGGCCCTTCACCTTCCCCTCAGGCAGCTCAACGTCCACCTCTGGACCTTCAATGTCCACCTTGGGACCGGTCACATCCAGGTTTCCTGTCGGCAGGTTCACGTCCACCTCGGGGCCTTCAGCCTTGACCCCGGGCATCCCAAACTTGGGCATCTTGAACTTGGGCATCTTGAATTTGCCCTCTGGGCCGTGAATGTCCACGTCAGGGGCCTCAATATCGACTTTAGGGCCCTTGATGTCCAGTTCAGGGCCCTTCAGGTCACCTTCCAGCTTTGGCACTGACACATCCACCTCTCCCTTCACTTTGGGGCCCTTCAGGTTCAGGTCAATGTCGGGCATCGAGATTTTGGGGGTCTTAAAATGCATCTCGGGCATCTTGAACTTGGGGCCCTTCAGTTTTCCTTCAGGACCTTCAATGTCCACCTCCGGACCTTCAATGTCCACCTTGGGACCGGACACATCCAGGTTTCCTGTCGGCAGGGTCACGTCCACCTCGGGGCCTTCAGCCTTGACCCCGGGCATTCCAAACTTGGGCATCTTGAACTTGGGCATCTTGAACTTCCCCTCTGGGCCGTGAATGTCCACATCAGGGGCATCAATGTCCACCCTGGGGCCCTTGATGTCCAGTTCAGGGCCCTTCAGGTCACCTTCCAGCTTTGGCACTGACACGTCCATGTCTCCTTTCACCTTGGGGCCCTTCAGGTTGATGTCCACGTCGGGCAAGGAGATCTTTTGGGCCTTGATGTGCATCTCGGGCATCTTGAACTTGGGGCCCTTCACCTTCCCCTCGGGACCCTCCACNTCCTTTCACCTTGGGGCCCTTCAGGTTGATGTCCACGTCGGGCAAGGAGATCTTTTGGGCCTTGATGTGCATCTCGGGCATCTTGAACTTGGGGCCCTTCACCTTCCCCTCGGGACCCTCCACATCCAGGTTGGGCACCTCAACATCCACCTTCGGCCCCTTCACCTCCATTTCTGGCCCTCTCCAGTCCCCTTCGACCTTGGGAGCTGCCACATCCACCTCTCCTTTAACTTTGGGGCCCTTCAGGTTCAAATCCACGTCCGGCATCGAGATTTTGGGCGTTTTGATGTTCAGCTTCGGCATCCGGAATTTGGGGCCTTTCCATTTGCCTTCTGCACCTCCCACATCCACCTCCGGCCCCTCAACGTCCACCTCCGGCCCAGACACCTCCAGCTCTGCTTTGGGCAGGTTCACATCGACCTCGGCTCCCTCCAGTTTGGGGCCGGACACGTGGAAATGGGGCAGTTTCATTTTGGGCATTTTCAGTTTGGCCTCCGGACCCTCCAGGTTTGTGTCCGGGACCTCCACGTCGATTTTGGGCCCCTTGACCTCACCTTCTACCTTCGGGAGGGAAACGTCCATCTCTCCCTTCACTTTGTGGCCCTTCAGGTTCAAATCCACGTCCGGCACCGAGATTTTGGGCGACTTAATGTTCAGTTTCGGCATCTTAAATTTGGGGCCTTTTATCTTCCCTTCTGGGCATTCCAAGTCCACCTCGGGCATCTCAACATCCACCTTGGGACCTTCCACGTCCATCCTGGGAACTTCCACATCCACCTTGGGACCTTTCACGTCTATTTTGGGGCCTTTCACGTCCACCTTGGGACCCTCCACGTCTATTTTGGGGCCCTTCAGATCCCCGGAGATCTTCGGGCCAGAAATTGCCACATCCCCCTTCAGTTTTGGGACCTTCAACCCCAGATCCACGTCTGGCATGGACAGTTTTGGGGTCTGAACGTTCAGTTCGGGCATTTTAAACTTGAGACCTTTTCCTTTCACTTCTGGCCCTTCGATGTCCACGCTCGGGACATCGACGTCCACCTTGGGGCCAGAAATGTCCACTTTGGGGCCCTTCAGGTCAACCTTGGGGCCAGAAATGTCCACTTTGGGGCCAGAAATGTCCACTTTGGGGCCAGAAATGTCCACCTCCCCCTTGGGAAGAGTCACCTCGACATTGGGGGTCTCTCCCTTCACCCCAAATTTGGGCATTTTCAGCTTGGGGAACTTCAGTTTGCCCTCGGGACTTTGGACGTCCAGCTCTGGGCTCCCAACGTCAACTCTGGGGCCTTTGATGTCGA
>NW_016690819.1:10884-15177 GCF_001604755.1 Lepidothrix coronata
TTGGACGTCCAGCTCTGGGCTCCCAACGTCAACTCTGGGGCCTTTGATGTCGAGTCCGGGGGCTTTCAGCTCCCCTTCCAGTTTGGAAACGTCCAGATTTCCTTTCACTCCGGGACCTTTGAGGTTCAGGTCGACGTCGGGCATCGAGATCTGGGGGGTCTGGACGTGCAGCTCCGGCGTCTTCCCCGCGGGGCCTTTAAGCTCCAGTTGGGGCCCTTTGAACTCGCCGCCCACGGCCGGGATGGAAACGTCCACCTCTCCCTTCAGCCCCTTCGCGCCGACGTCCACGTTGGGGCCCTTCACGCGACCCCCGAATTCCACCTCGGGCGCCTTCACGTCCACCTGGAGCCCCTTGGGGCCGAGTCCCGGCAGGTCCCCCCCCACCTTGGGGACGGTGACCCCCCCCAGGTCCCCCTTGGCCTGGGGGCCTTTCAGGCTCAAGTTCACGTCGGACAGGGAGATTTGGGGCGTCTCCACCTTCTTGAAGGCGGGGCCTTTCCACCCCCCTTCGACGGCCACCTCGCCCTTGGGGACCCCGATTTCCAGGGCGGGGCCGTCCCCCCGTGAGTCCAGGGCGGTGAATTTGGGGCAGGTCATGTGGGGGATCTTGACCTTCCCCTTGGTGCCGTCAGCGTCGGGAGTTGTGGAGAGCTCCACGCCGGGGCCGTCGATGCCGACGTCGGGGATGCCCAGTTGAGGGGAGGGGACCTTCCCGGCTGTGGCTGAGGGGGGTGACAGCCCAGGGCCCGTCACCTGGACAGGTGAGCAGGTGATGTTGGTGTCGGCGCCCGCCGGGGGGACCGGAGCTTCGCCACCGCCAGCCTGGAACCCAAATTTGGGGATTTTTAACGCGGGAATCTTGATCTTCCCCACGTCCACGGGCGGCGGAGAGCCGTCGACCTCTCCCTGGAGACACGGGGCTTGTCCTTTCCCGTCCACCCTGGGCCCCTTGATGTGGAATCCCACCTCCAGCTCTCCCATCTGTCCGTTGGTTTCAACCCTGGGTGACCCCGGGAAGGCACCGGAGCCTTTCCAGCCCGTCGGCATCTCCGGCAGGACGACTTTTCCAGTTTCTCCACCAGGAATTTGGCTCTCTGGCTGAGTCCTCAGCTCTCCCGTCGGCAGCTGGATTTTCCCGGGCTCTCCATCGGCGCCGAGGGCGAGTCCCGGGCTCGGGACTCGGATGTCGAGGTCGGTCCCCGCGGCGCTGAGGTCGCCGGCGCCGCCGTGCCGGCTGACGTCCACGGTGTAGGCCGTGACCTTCCTGGTGACCGTGATGGTCCTGCTCTGCGTCCCCCCGCCCTCGGCGTCCGCCCCTTCCTCCGACTTCAGCCGGGGCTTGATCTTGGTGGTGTAAATCCTCCTGTACTCCTCGTCATCTCCGCTCTGTAAGCAAGACAACCTCAAATCAGCATCTCCACCGCCTTCCTCGCCCCCACAACCACCACAACCACCACCACCGTCCCCACCGCCCTCCTCCCCGGCGCCTGATCTTGGTGGTGTAAATCCTCCTGTACCCCTCGTCATCTCCACTCTGCAACCAAGACGACCCCGGATCAGCACCTCCGTCGCCTTCCTTCCCTCCACAACCACCACCACCACCACCACCACCGCCCCCACCGCCCGGCACTCACCAGCACGACCTCGGGGCTGCCGGCGGCGAACACGTCGTGCGCCCAGGGCTGGCCGGGCAGGGGGGAGCGGTCGCCGCGGCGCTGCAGCCGCAGTCCCACGGTGTGGTGGCCCATGGTCTGCAGCAGCTGCGCCACCTCCCCGGACTGCAGGTTGTCGAAGTAGACGGTGGCACTCACGATCTGATCCCCTGCGGGCGCGGGCGGGTCAGGGGGGGAGACGGAGGGAGGAGCCCCCTCGTCCCCACTGGGGGTGGCCGTGGGGTCATCGCCCACAAGGGTGACGGAGGAACCACCCAAGGGCCCACCAGGATGGATCAACAACCCCAAAGACCCCATTTTTAACCCCAAAACCCTCAGAGAGGAGCCCCCTTGTCCCCATCGGGAGTCACCATGGGGTCAGTGCTCAGGAGGGTGGAGGAGGAAGCACCCCAGGTGCCACCAGGGTGGACCAAACAGCCCCAAAGATCCTGGTTTTTACACCCAAAACCCTCAAGGAGGAGCCCCCTGACTCCACCGGGAGTGACTGTGGGGTCATCGCCCATGAGGGTGGAGGGGGAAGTGCTTGAGGTGCCACCAGGATGGATAAACAGCCCCAAAGACCTGGTTTTTACACCCAAAACCCTCAGGGAGGAGCCCCCCGACCCCACTGGGAGTGACAGTGGGGTCATCGCCCATGAGGGTGGAGGGGGAAGTGCTTGAGGTGCCACCAGGATGGATAAACAGCCCCAAAGCCCCCGTTTTTCCCCCCAGAAAACCCTCAGAGAGGAGCCCCTGACCCCACCAGGAGTGACAGTGGGGTCAGCGCCCACAAGGACAGAAGAGGAACCACCCAAGGTGCCCCCAGGAGGGATTAAACAGCCCCAGAGCCCCCGTTTTTCCCCCAAAAAAACCCTCAGGGAGGAGCCCCTGGGCCACCAGGAGTGATCAAACAGCCCCGAACCCCCTCAGTTTGTCCCCCCAGACCCCTCCCAGGCCCCACCTTCCTTGACGACGCCCATGCGGGCGGCGGGGGAGTTCTGCTGGACGCGCTTGACGAAGACGCCGTCGTCGGTCTGGTCGATGGTGATGCCGTGGGAGCCGCTGCCCTGCCAGTTGGGCAGCAGGATCTCCCGCGTCTCCTCCTCCTTCTCCATCTGCAGCCGGGATCGGGGATGGGGTGAGGGGCAGGGACACCACGGAGGGGTCGGGGAGGAGGAGGAGGGAGAGCCCCGGGCGGCCCCACTGACCTTGTCGGGAGGAAGGTCCCGCCCGGATCCGCCCCAGGAATCCTCTGCCCTCGCCCGTCGGACCTCGCGGCGGTTCCTGTGTCACCTCCCCAGCCTGGAGGGGACAGCGGGGGGGGCAGTGAAGCTCCATCTGTCCCCCCCAGATCCCTCTTCCTCCCCCCAAAGCCTCCGGATGGGACGGATCCGGCTCCGGCTCCGCGGTGCGAGCCGGGAGCTCCGGGGCCAGGGACTCGCTGCCCCCACGTCCCCCCTGTCCCGAAGGTCCTTCTGGGCCAGCTCAGCCCCAGGAGCAGCTTTGCCTGCCCGGGAATCCACGTTTCTGCTGTTTTGTGGGAATTAAAGGAATTCCAGGGCTGGGTGGTCGGGAAGGACGGAGCGGGGCTGGCGTTGGAATGTCACCTGTCCCCTGTCACCTGCGTCGCCTCGGGCGCTGAACCCCCCCCAGGGTCAACTCCTCGGGCACCTACGGATGTTTTGAGGGGATTTCTCCGTTTTTAGGGAATTTTGGGCTGGGATGAGACAGAAATCAGGAGTAAACCCTCCTCCCGTCGCAGTCACAGAGGGGAAGGGCGGGATGAGCCCGATCCTTGCGGATCTGGGACTTGGGAATGTGGGACAGGCCCTGCCCCGGGACCGCCAGCCTGGACCGGAGCCCACCGGGAAAACCCACCTCCTTCCAGTCCCGGTTCCTCAATCCCACCGGGAATTTCGGGAGGGGTTTGGGATCTCCAGCTGGTTTGGGGTTGGAGCCGTCACCGCCCAGGCCTCGCCTGGACCCCCCAAAACCACCTCCCAGAGTGTCCCATTCCCACCAGCCCCGAAGGGGATTTGGGGAGGGAAATTTGGGAAAGGGGGGGAGGGTTGTCGTTATTTCCCCACCCCCAAAGAACCCCCAAACCACCGAGGGGGCGTTTTCCAGCTCCACAAACCGGGAAAGGTGGGATGGGACCCTTGGGGGCCACCCGGTCCTCAACCTCCCCCAGCCGAGGGTCCGGGGGGGGGGACAACACCAGGATGGCCGGGAAGGTCCCTGGGGATGAAACCCCCCAATTTGGGGAGCCTGAGGACCCCCTGGGGGGGTGGGGGGGTCATTCTCCAGGGGGTTCCTGGTTTTTTAACCACCTGGATGTTGGGACACCATGGGGGGGGGGGTGCCACTGTCACCAGATCGGGGTGGGGGGGGGACCCTCACGGAGCTCAGCGGGAGATTTGGGGGGTCCCACCCCCGGGAGGAGCTGCCCCCCCTACACCGACCCCCACCAGGGACCCCCAAGCTGGGGGGGGGTGGAATGGCCACCTCAGGGGTCTTGGTGGCCACGGAGCCACCAAGGTGTCCCTGGCCCCGAGGAGGTGACGGGGGACCCTGATCAGTGAGGGGGGGGGCAGGGGGGGGGGGGGGGGGGGGGGGGGGGGGGCACGGGGAGGGACAACCC
>NW_016690820.1:0-1461 GCF_001604755.1 Lepidothrix coronata
GGCCTCATCATCACAGTGACCTCATAAAGCCCAGACATGTCATAATGGTGCAGGCCTCATCATCACAGTGACCTCATAAAGCCCAGACATGTCATAATGGTGCAGGCCTCCTCATCACACTGACCTCATAAAGCCCAGACATGTCATAATGGTGCAGGCCTCATCATCACACTGACCTCATAAAGCCCAGACATGTCATAATGGTGCAGGACTCATATGGTACTGACCTCATAAAGACCAGACATGTCATAATGGTGCAGGTCTCATCATCACAGTGACCTCATAAAGACCAGAAACCTCATAATGGTGCAGGTCTAATCATGGCACTGACCTCATAAAGCCCAGACATATCATAATGGTCCAGGCCTCCTCACGGCACAAAACTCATAAAGCCCAGACATGTCATAATGGGGCAGGCCTCCTCATCACACTGACCTCATAAAGCCCAGACATGTCATAATGGTGCAGGAGTCATCATGGCACTGACCTCATAAAGGCCAGAAATGTCATAATGGTGCAGGCCTCATCATAGCACTGACCTCATAAAGCCCAGACACCTCATATTGGTGCAGGCCTCATCATCACAGTGGCCTCATAAAACACAGACACCTCATAACAGTGCAGGTCTCCTCATGATACTAACCTCATAAAGCCCAGACATGTCATAATGGTGCAGGACCCATCATCACACTGACCTCATAAAGCCCAGACATGTCATAATGGTGCAGGCGTCATCATGGCACTGGCCGCATAAAGCCCAGACATGTCATAATGGTGCAGGCCTCGTTATGGCACCGACATCATACAGCCCGGGCACGTCATAATGGTGCAGGTCTCATCATGGCCCTGACCTCATCAAGCCCAGACACGTCATAATGGTGCAGGCGTCATCATCTCTCTGACCTCATAAAGCCCAGACACCTCATATTGGTGCAGGCCTCATCATCACACTGACCTCATAAAGCCCATACATGTCATAATGGTGCAGGCCTCCTCATGGCACTGACCTCATAAAGCCCAGACATGTCATAATAGTGCAGGCCTCATCATCACACTGTCCTCATAAGGCCCAGTCATGTCATAATGGTGCAGGCCTCATCATCACACTGACCTCATAAAGCCCACACATGTCATAATGGTGCAGGCCTCCTCATGGCACTGACCTCATAAAGCCCAGACATGTCATAATGGTGCAGGTCTTGTCACGGCACCGACATGATAAAGCCCAGACACATCAAAATGGTGCAGGACTCATCATCTCAGTGACTTCATAAAGACCAGACACGTCATAATGGTGCAGGACCCATCATCACACTGACCTCATAAAACCCAATCATGTCATAATGGTGCAGGCCTCATCATCACACTGACCTCATAAAGCCCAGTCATGTCATAATGGTGCAGGCCTCCTCATGGCACTGACCTCATAAAGCCCAGACATGTCATAATGGTGCAGGCCTC
>NW_016690820.1:3817-7839 GCF_001604755.1 Lepidothrix coronata
GTGCAGGCCTCCACATGGCATTGACCTCATAAAGCCCAGACATGTCATAATGGTGCAGGCCTCCTCATGGCACTGACCTCATAAAGCCCAGACATGTCATAATGGTGCAGGCCTCATCATCACACTGACCTCATAAAGTCCAGACATGTCATAATGGGGCAGACCTCATCATCACACGGACCTCATAAAGCCCAGACATGTCATAATGGTGCAGGCCTCCACATGGCACTGACCACATAAAGCCCAGACATGTTATAACGGTGCAGGCCTCATCACCACACTGACGTCATAAAGCCCAGACACGTCATAGTGGTGCAGGTCTCCTCATGGCACTGATCTCATAAAGCCCAGACATGTCATAATGGTGCAGGTCTCCTTATGGCACTGACCTCATAAAGCCCAGACACCTCATATTTATGCAGGCCTCGTCATGGCACTGACCTCATATGGCCCAGACATGTCATAATGGTGCAGGTCTCATCATGGCACTGACCTCATAAAGCCCAGACACCTCTTAATGGTGCAGGTCTCATCATCACACTGACCTCATAAAGCCCAGACACGTCATAATGGTGCAGTCCTCATCATCACACTGACCTAATAAAGCCCAGACATTTCATAATGACCGAGGTCTCCTCCTGGCACTGACCTCAAAAAGCCAAGACATGTGTTAATGGTGCAGACCACACCATCAGAGTGACCTCATAAAACCTTGACACCTCATAATGGTGCAGGTCTCATCATCACAGTGACCTCATAAAGACCAGACACGTCATAATGGTGCAGGTCTCCACATGGCACTGAGCTCATAAAGCCCAGACACCTCTTAATCGTGCAGGCCTTCTCATGGCACTGACCTCATAAAGCCCAGACATGTCATAATGGCCCAGGCCTCCTCATTGCACTGACCTCATAAAGCCCAGACATGTCATAATGGTGCAGGCCTCGTCATGGCACCGACGTCATATAGCCCGGACATGTCATAATGGTGCAGGTCTCATCATCACACTGACCTCATAAAACCCAGAAATATCATAATGGTGCAGGCCTCATAATCACACTGACCTCATAAAGCCCAGACACCTCATAATGCTGCAGGCCACATAATCACACTGACCTCATAATGCCCAGACATGTCATAGTGGTGCAGGCCTCATGATCACACTGACCTCATAAAGCCCAGATATGTCATAATGGTGCAGGTCTCCTCATGACACTGACCTCATAAAGCCCAGACACCTCATAATTGTGCAGGTCTCATCATCACAGAGACCTCATAAAGCCCAGACATGTCATAATGGTGCAGGCTTCATCATGCCACCGACCTCATAAAGCCCAGACATGTCATAGTGGTGTAGGTCTCGTCATGGCGCTGACCTCATAAAGCCCAGACATGTCATAATGGTGCAGGCCTCCTCATGGCACTGACCTCATAAAGACTAGACATGTCATAATGGTACAGGCCTCATCATCACAGTAACCTCATAAAGCCCAGACATGTCATAATGACCCAGGCCTCCTCATGGCACTGACCTCATAAAGCCCAGACATGTCATAATGGTGCAGGCCTCCTCATGGCACTGACCTCATAAAGACTAGACATGTCATAATGGTGCAGGCCTCATCATCACAGTGACCTCATAAAGCCCAGACATGTCATAATGGTGCAGGCCCCGTCATGGCATTGACCTCATAAAGCCCAGACTTGTCATAATGACCCAGGCCTCCTCATGGCACTGACCTCATAAAGCCTAGACATGTCATAATGGTGCAGGCCTCATCATCACAGTGACCTCATAAAGCCCAGACATGTCATAATGGTGCAGGTCTACACATGNCCAGACATGTCATAATGGTGCAGGCCTCATCATCACAGTGACCTCATAAAGCCCAGAAACATCATAATGGTGCAGGCCTCATCATCACAGCGACCTCATACAGCCCAGACACCTAATAATGGTGCAGTCATCATCATGGCACTGACCTCATAAAACCCAGACACGTCATAATGGTGCAGGTCTCCTCCTGGCACTGGCCTCGAAAAGTCCAGACATTTCATAATGGTGCAGGCCTCATCATCACACTGACCTCATAATGCCCACACACCTCATAATGGTGCAGGCCTCATCATCACACTGCGCTCAGTATGTCCACACATGTCATAATGGTGCAGGCCTTATCATGGCACTGACCACATGAAGCCCAGACATGTCATAATGGTGCAGGCCTCATCATCACAGTGACCTCATAAAGCCCAGACACCTCATAATGGTGCAGGTCTCATCATCACAGTGACCTCATAAAGCCCAGATATGTCATAATGGTGCAGGCCTCCTCATGGCACTGACCTCGAAAAGCCCAGACATGTCATAATGCTGCAGGCCTCATCGTCACACTGAGCTCAATAAGTCCAGACAGGTCAGAATGGTGCAGGCCTCATCCTCACAGTGACCTCATAAACCCCAGACATGTCATAATGGTGCAGGTCTCATCATGGCACTGACCTCATAAAGCCCAGACCTGTCATAATGGTGCAGGACTCATCATCACAGGGACCTCATAAAGCCCAGACATGTAATAATGGTGCAGGCCTCATCATCACACTGACCTCATAAAGCCCAGACATGTCATAATGGTGCAAGCCTCATCATCACAGTGACCTCATACAGCCCAGACATGTCATAATGGTGCAGGCCTCATCATCACAGTGACCTCATAATGCCCAGGCATGTCATAATGGCGCAGGTATCATAATGGTACTGACCTCATAAAGCCCAGACATGTCATAATGGTGCAGGTATCCTCATGGTACTGACCTCATAAAGCCCAGACATGTCATAATGGTGCAGACCTCATCATCACACTGACCTCATAATGCCCAGAAAACCAAAAATGGTGCAGGCCTCATCATGGCACTGACCTCATAAAGCCCAGACATGTCATAATGGTGCAGGCCTTATCATCACAGTGACCTCATAAACCGTTGACATGTCGTAATGGTGCCTGTCTCGTCATGGCACTGAACTCATAAAGCCCAGACATGTCATAATGGTACAGGCCTCATCATCAGAGTGACCTCATAATGCCCAGGCACCTCATAATGGTGCAGGCCTCATCATCACAGTGACCTCATAAAGCCCGACATGTCATAATGGTGCAGGCGTCATCATCACAGTGACATCATAAAGCCCAGACATATCATAATGGTTCAGGCCTCATCATGGCACTGACCTCACGAAGACCAGACATGTCATTATGCTGCAGGCCTCATCAACACAGTGACTTCATAAAGCGCAGGTATGTCATAATGGTACAGGACTAATCATCACAGAGAGCTCATAAAGACCAGGCATGTCATAGTGGTTCACCTCATAGTGGTGCAGGCCTTATCATCACAGTGACCTCATAAAACCCAGAGAACTCATAACAGCGCAGGTCTCATCATGGCACTGACCTCATAAAGCCCAGACGTGTCATAATGGTGCAGGCCTTATCATGGCATTTACCTCATAAAGGCCAGTCATGTCATAATTGTGCAGGTCTCATCATGGCACTGACCTCACAAAGCCCAGACATGTCATAATAGTGCAGGCCTCATCACGGCACTGACCTCATAAAGCCCAGACATGTCATAATGGTGCAGGCCTCATCATCATAGTGACCTCACAAAGCCCAGAAACATCATGATTGTGCAGGCCTCATCATCACAGAGAGCTCATAAAGCCCATGCATGTCATAGTTGTTCACCTCATAGTGGTGTAGGCCTCATCATCACAGTGACCTCATAAAGCCCAGACACCTCATAATGGTGCAGGCCTCATCATCACAGTGACCTCATAAAGCCCAGACATGTCATAATGGTGCAGGTCTCATCATGGCACTGACCTCGTAAAGCCCAGATATGTCATAATGGTGCAGGCCTCATCATCACAGTGACCTCATAAAGCCCAGACATGTCATAATGGTGCAGGTCTCATCATGGCACTGACCTCGTAAAGCCCAGACATGTCATAATGGTGCAG
>NW_016690820.1:9702-11528 GCF_001604755.1 Lepidothrix coronata
TCATCATCACACTGACCTCATAAAGCCCAGACACCTCATAATGGTGCAGGCCTCATCATCACAGTGACTTCATAAAGCCCAGACATGTCATAATGGTGCAGGCCTCATCATAACACTGACCTCATAAAGACCTGACAGGTCATAATGGGGCAGGCCTCATCATCACACTGACCTCATAAAACCCAGAAATATCAGAATGACGCAGGCCTCATCATCACACTGACCTCATAAAGCCCAGACATGTCACAATGGGGCAGGTCTCATCATGGCTCTGACCTCGTAAAGCCCAGATATGTCATAATAGTGCAGGCCTCATCATCACAGTGACCTCATAAAGCCCAGACATATCATAATGGGGCAAGCCTCATCATGGCACTGACCTCATAAAGGCCAGACATGTAATAATGGTGCAGGCCTCATCATCACACTGACCTCATAATGCCCAGACGTGTCATAATGGTGCAGGCCTCAAAATCACAGTGACCTCATAAAGCCCAGAAACGTCATAATGTTGCAGGTCTCACCATCACAGTGACCTCATAAAGCCCAGACATATCATAATGGGGCAAGCCTCATCATGGCACTGACCTCATAAAGGCCAGACATGTCATAATGGTGCAGGCCTCATCATCACACTGACCTCATAAAGCCCTGAAACCTCATAATGGTGCAGGCCTCATCATCACACTGACCTCATAATGCCCAGACGTGTCATAATGGTGCAGGCCTCATCATCACAGTGAACTCATAAAGCCCTGAAACCTCATAATGGTGCAGGCCTCATCATCACACTGACCTCATAATGCCCAGACGTGTCATAATGGTGCAGGCCTCAAAATCACAGTGACCTCATAAAGGCCAGACATGTCATAATGGTGCAGGCCTCATCATCACAGTGACCTCATAAAGGCCTGACATGTCATAATGTTGCAGGCCTCATCATGGCACTGACCTCACAAAGCCCAGACATGTCATAATGGTGCAGGCCTCATCATCACACTGAGCTCAATAAGTCCAGAAATGTCATAATGGTGCAGCCTCATCATGGCACTGACCTCATAAAGCCCAGACATGTCATAATGGTGCAGGCCTCATCATCACAGTGACCTCATAAAGCCCAGACACCTCATAATGGTGCAGGCCTCATTATCGCACTGAGCTCAATAAGTCCAGGGATGTCATAATGTTGCAGGCCTCATAATGACTCCGACATCATGAAGCCCACGCATGTCATAATGGTGCAGGGCTCATCATGGCCCTGACCTCATAAACTGTGGAAAATATTGCAGAAGCATGGTTGATAGAAGAGGACATAAGAGAGAGGCAATAGCTCTGGTGCCACGGTAAAAGTGCTGGTCTCTCGGTAAAAGTGTCTATTAGAAGGCCACTGTATGTGTGAAACTGACTATGTGATAGATAATACAATAAAGCGGATGGGAAAGCAAAGTAAATAGCAAAAAAGTAACTATAAGAAGGTTAAAGAATTAGCATTTGCGCAAATATAACTTAGGTAATTGTTAACCAATAATGAGCTTAGATTTTGTAATATGCATAAGGCTAAATAAGCACCCTTTATAAGCACGAAGTACACAGCAATAAAGTTTGGAGAAGTTATTGATCAATTTTGTGGTCTAAAAGTGTCTTTATCCCGTCGTCTACAACATGGTGCTTTTGTTTTGTCAGCCTGGAAAATCCATGCGAAGCAAGAGCTTTCTGTGCTGACATCTTTGGTGTGGGAGGAATCTTTGTTTACATGCAGTTTTGGGAGTTGGGCTGGCAGTTGGGAGGCAGGTGTGAAGTCAGGAAATAATAGCCCTTATCCCGAG
>NW_016690820.1:18035-20830 GCF_001604755.1 Lepidothrix coronata
AGGCCTCATCATCACAGTGACCTCATAATGCCCAGACATGTCATAATGGTGCAGGCCTCATCATCACACTGACCTCATAAAGCCCAGACATGTCATAATGGGGCAGACCTCATCATGGCACTGACCTCATAATGCCCAGACATGTCATAACGGTGCAGGCCTCATCATCACAGTGACCTCATAATGCCCTGACACCTCATAATGGTGCAGGCCTCATCATCACAGTGACCTGATAATGCCCAGACCTGTCATAATGGTGCAGGCCTCATCATCACAGTGACCTCATAATGCCCAGACATGTCATAACGGTGCAGGCCTCATCATCACAGTGACCTCATAATGCCCAGACATGTCATAACGGTGCAGGCCTCATCATCACACTGACCTCATAAAGTCCAGACATGTCATAATAGGGCAGCCCTCATCATCACACTGACCTCATAAAGCCTAGACAAGACATAATGGTGCAGGCCTCATCATCACCGTGACTTCATAAAGCCCAGGTATGTCATAAAGGTGCAGGTCTCATCATAACACTGACTTCATAAAGACCTGACAGGTCATAATGGGGCAGGCCTCAACATCACACTGACCTCATAAAACCCAGAAACATCATAATGGCGCAGGCCTCATTATCACACTGACTTCATAAAGCCCAGACATGTCATAATGGTGCAGCCCTCATCATGGCACTGACCTCATAAAGGCCAGTCATGTCATAATGGTGCAGACCTCACCATAACAGTGACCTCATAAAGCCCAGACATGTCATAATGGTTCACCTCATAGTGCTGCAGGCCTCATCATCACAGTAACCTGTTAAAATCCAGACAACTCATAACAGTGCAGGTCTCCTCATGGCACTAACCTCATAAAGCCCAGACATGTCATAATGGTGTAGGTCTCATAATGGCACTGACCTCATAAAGCCCAGACATGTCATAATGGTGCAGGCCTCATCATCACACTGACATCATAAAACCCAGAAAGATCATAATAGTGCAGGCCTCATCATCACACTGACCTCATAAAACCCAGACATGTCATAATGGGGCAGGCCTCATCATGGCACTGACCGCATAAAGTCCAGATATGTCATAATGGTGCAGGCCTCATCATTACACTGACCTCATAAAGCCCAGATATGTCATAATGGTGCAGGTCTCATCATCACAGTGACCTCATAAAGTCCAAACATGTCATAATGGTGCAGGCCTCATCCTCACACTGACCTCATAAAGCCCAGACACCTCATAAGGGTGCAGGTCTCATCATGGCACTGACCTCATAAAGACCAGACACGTCATAATTGTGCAGGCCTCAAAATCACACTGAGTTCATAAAGCCCAGACACCTCATAATGGTGCAGGCCTTATCATCACACTGACCTCATAAAGCACAGATATGTCATAATAGTGCATGTCTAATCATGGCACTGACCTCATAAAGCCTAGACATGTCATAATAGTGCATGTCTCATCATGGCACTGACCTCATAAAGCCCAGACATGACATAATGGTGCAGGCCTCATCATAACACGGACAACATAAAGACCAGAGAGGTCATAATGGTGCAGGCCTCATCAACACACTGACCCCATAAAACCCAGAAACATCATAATGGTGCAGGCCTCAAAATCACACTGACCTCATAAAGCCCAGACATGTTATAACGGTGCAGGCCTCATCATCACAGTGACCTCACAAAGCCCAAACATGTCATAATGGTGCACGTCTAAACATGGCATTGACCTCATAAAGTCCAGACATGTCATAATGGTGCAGGCCTCATCATCACATTGACCTCATAAAGCCCAGACATGTCATAATGGTGCAAGTCTCCTCATGGCACTGACCTCGAAAATTCCAGACATGTCATAATGGTGCAGGCCTCACCATCACACGGACCTCAAAATGCCCAGACACCTCATAATGGTGCAGGCCTCATCATCACACTGACCTCATAATGCCCAGACATGTCATAATGGTGCAGGCCTCATCATGGCACTGACCTCATAAAGCCCAGACATGTCATAATGGTGCAGACCACACCATCACACTGACGTCATAAAGCCCAGACACGTCATAGTGGTGCGGGCCTCATCACCATGCTGACCGCATAAAGCCGAGACATGTCATAATGGTGCAGGTCTCATCATCACACTGACCTCATAAAGCCCAGACATGTCATAAACTTGCAGGCGTCATCATCTCAGTAACGCCATAAACTCCAGAAATGTCATAATGGTGCAGGCCTCATCATCAGAGTGACCTCATAAAGCCCAGACACGTCATAATGCTGCAAGTCTCATCATGGCAGTGACCTCATAAAGACCAGACACCTCATAGTGGTGCCCCCCTCAAAATCATACTGATCTCATAAAGAGAAGACACCTCATAATGGTGCAGGACTCCTCATGGTACTGACCCCATAAAGCCAAGACACGTCATAATGGTGCAGGCCTCATCATCACACTGCCCTCATAAAGCCCAGACATGTCATAATGGTGCAGGCCTCATCATCACAGTGACCTCATAAACCCCAGGTATGTCATAATGCTGCAGGCCTCCTCATGGCACTGACCTAATAAAGCCCAGACATGTCATAATGGTGCAAGTCTCCTCATGGCACGGACCTCATAAAGCCCAGACTTGTCATAATGGTGCAGGCCTCATCATCACAATGACCTCATAAAGCCCAGACATGTCATAATGGTGCAGGCCTCATCATCACAGTGACCTCATAAAGCCCAGACATGTCATAATGCTGCAGGCCTCCTCATGGCACTGACCTC
>NW_016690821.1:0-1251 GCF_001604755.1 Lepidothrix coronata
CTCATCCCCATCACCAGTTGACCATCAAACACCAGCTGACCACTGACACCAACTGACCATCTCCAACACCAATTGACCATCCCAGCCATCACCAGTTGACCATCAAACACCAGCTGACCACTGACACCAACTGACCATCTCCAACACCAATTGACCATCCCAGTCACCACCAGTTGACCATCCACAACAGTTGACCCCCTCATGACCAATTGACCCCTCCATCACCAGTTGACCCCTCCATCACCAGTTGACCACCTTTATGAGCAGTTGACCACCCCCATGACCAGCTGACCACCTCCATCACCAGCTGACCATCCCCATCACCAGTTGACCCCTCCATGACCGGTTAACCACCCCCATGACCAGCTGACCACCTCCATCACCAGTTGACCATCCCCATCACTAATTGACCATCCATCCCCATCACCAGTTGACCACCTCCATGACCAGCTGACCCCCCATGACCAATTGACCCCTCCATGACCAGTTCACCACCTCTATGACCAGCTGACCATCCCCATCACCAGCTGACCCCCTCCATGACCAATTAACCCTTCCAAGACCAATTGACCCCTCCATGACCAGTTGACCACTCCCATGACCAGTTGACCACCTCCATGACCAGTTGACCCCCCATGATCAGTTGACCCTTCCATGACCAATTGACCCCTCCATCACCAGTTGACCACCTCCATGACCAGTTGACCCCTCCATGACCAACTGACCACCCCCACGACCAACTGACCACCTCCATGACCAGTTCACCACCTCCATGACCAGTTCACCACCTCCATGACCAGTTGACCCCTCCATGACCAGTTGACCACCTCCATGACCAGTTGACCACCTCCATGACCAGTTGACCCCTCCATGACCAATTGACCACCTCCATGACCAGTTGACCACCTCCATGACCAGTTGACCCCTCCATGACCAACTGACCACCCCCATGACCAAGTGACCACCTTCATGACCAGTTCACCATCCTCATGACCAATTGACCCCTCCATCACCAGGTGACCGTCCCCATCACCAGTTGACCACCTTTATGAGCAGTTGACCACCTCCATCACCAGCTGACCACCTCCATGATCAGTTGACCCCTCCATGACCAGCTGACCACTTCCATGACCAGTTGACCACCTCCATCACCAGTTGACCATCCCCATCACTAATTGACCATCCCCATCACCAGTTGACCCCTCCATGACCAATTAACCCTTCCATGACCAATTGACCCTTCCATGACCA
>NW_016690821.1:6276-8620 GCF_001604755.1 Lepidothrix coronata
TCCAGGTGTGGCCCAGGTGTGTCCAGGTGTGTCCCAGGTGTTCCCAGGTGTGTTCAGGTGTATCCCAGGTGTATCCAGGTGTTCCCAGATGTATCCCAGGTGTATCCAGGTGTGTCCCAGGTGTGCCCAGGTGTGTGCCCACGCGCCCCAGGTGTATCCAGGTGTCCCCAGGTGTGTCCAGTTGTATCCCAGGTGCGCCCCAGGTGTGTCCCCCTGTCCCCAGGTGTGTGTCCCTGTCCCCTCTCAGGTGTGTCCCAGGTGTCTCCCCCTGTCCCCAGGTGTGTCCCAGGTGTGTCCCAGGTGTGTCCTGGGTGTGTCCCCCTGTCCCCAGGTGCCCCCAAATGCCCCCCAGGTGTGTCCAGGTGTGTCCCAGGTATGTCACCCCCAGGTGTGCCCAGGTGTCCCCAGGTGTGTCCCTCAGCTGCATCCAGGTGTCCCCAGGTGTGTCCCAGGTGTGTCCCAGGTGTGTCCCAGGTGTGTCCCAGGTGCGTTACCTGTCGTGGTCGGCGCTGCGGAAGCGGGGCAGGATCTGCCGGAAGCTGCTGGTCCTGTGCCCCCGGATGGGCCCCAAACACCCCCCAGGTGCCCCCAAACACCCCCCAGATGTGTCCCAGGTGTCCCCAGGTGTGCCCAGGTGTGTCCAGGTGTATCTCAGGTGTCCCAGGTGCCCCCAAACGCCCCCCAGGTGTGTCCCAGGTGTGTCCCAGGTGTGTCCAGGTGTATCCCAGGTGTGCCCAGGTGTATCCCAGGTGTCCCAGGTGCCCCCAAATGCCCCCTCAGGTGTTCCCAGGTGTGCCCTGCTGTATTCCAGGTGTGTCCAGGTGTATCCCAGGTGTCCCCAGGTGTGCCCAAACGCCCCCCAGGTGTGTCCAGGTGTGCCCTGCTGTATCCCAGGTGTCTCCAGGTGTATCCCAGGTGTGCCCAGGTGTGCCCAGGTGTATCCCAGGTGTCCCAGGTGCCCCCAAACGCCCCCCAGGTGTGTCCCAGGTGTGCCCAGGTGTGTTACCTGTCGTGGTCAGCGCTCCGGAAGCGGGGCAGGATCTGCCAGAAGCTGCCGGTCCTGTGCCCCCGGATGGGCCCCAAACACCCCCCAGGTGCCCCCAAACACCCCCTAGGTGTGCCCAAGTGTGCCCAGGTGTGCCCAGGTGTGTCCCAGGTGTGTCCCAGGTGTCTCCAGGTGTGTCCCAGGTGTGTCCAGGTGCCCCCAAATGCCCCCTCAGGTGTTCCCAGGTGTGCCCTGCTGTATCCCAGGTGTGTCCAGGTGTATCCCAGGTGTCCCAGGTGCCCCCAAACGCCCCCCAGGTGTGTCCCAGGTGTCCCCAGGTGTGCCCAGGTGTGTCTCAGGTGTGCCCTGCTGTATCCCAGGTGTGTCCAGGTGTATCCCAGGTGTGCCCAGGTGTATCCCAGGTGTCCCAGGTGCCCCCAAATGCCCCCTCAGGTGTTCCCAGGTGTATCCCAGGTGTACCCAGGTGTGTCCAGGTGTATCCCAGGTGTCCCAGGTGCCCCCAAACGCCCCCCAGGTGTGTCCCAGGTGTCCCCAGGTGTGCCCAGGTGTGTCCTGCTGTATCCCAGGTGTGTCCAGGTGTGTCCCAGGTGTCTCCAGGTGTCCCCAGGTGTGTCCCAGGTGTCCCCAAGTGTCCCCAGGTGTATCCCAGGTGTGCCCAGGTGTGTCCCAGGTGTGCCCAGGTGTGCCCAGGTGCGTTACCTGTCGTGGTCGGCGCTGCGGAAGCGGGGCAGGATCTGCCGGAAGCTGCTGGTCCTGTCCAGCTTGGGTTGGCTCTTGGTGCGTTTGATGGAGCTCTTCAGGCGCCGGCTCAGGAAGCCTTGCTGGGGTCAAAGGTCACGCAGGGGTCACGGGGGGTCACGGGGGGTCACAGGGGCTCGGGGGGGTCAGAGAATCACGGGGAGTCGGGGTCATTGGGGTCACAAAGGGCAGGGGGCTCGGGAAGCCTTGCTGGGGTCAGAGGTCACTCAGGGGTCACGCGGGGTCACGCGGGGTCACAGGGGCTCAGGGGGGGGTCAGGGGTCATTGGGGTCACAAAGGGCAGGGGGCTCGGGAAGCCTTGCTGGGGTCAGAGGTCACTCAGGGGTCACGGGGGGTCAGGGGGTCACAAAGGTCACATAGGGGTCGCAGGGGGTCAGGGGTCATTGGGGTCACAAAGGGCAGGGGGCTCGGGAAGCCTTGCTGGGGTCAGAGGTCACTCAGGGGTCACGGGGGGTCAGGGGGTCACAAAGGTCACATAGGGGTCGCAGGGGGTCAGGGGTCATTGGGGTCACAAAGGTCTGGAGCTCAGGAAGCCTTGCTGGGGTCAGAGGTCACTCAGGGGTCACGGGGGGTCAGGGG
>NW_016690821.1:9190-12742 GCF_001604755.1 Lepidothrix coronata
AAAGGTCACACAGAGGTCATGGGGGGTCCACAGGGGGTCACAAAGGTCACGGGGGCTCAGGAAGCCTTTTTGGGGTCAGAGGTCACACAGGGGTCACTGGGGGGTCAGAGATCATTGAGGTCAGGGGAGTCACAAAGGTCAGAGGGGACCAGGAAGCCCTTCAGGGGTCAGAGGTCAAGCAGGGGTCATAGGGATGTCATGGGTGGTCATGGGGTCACCGTGGGGTCATTGGGGGTCACGGGGGGTCATGGGGGGTCACAGGAGGTCACTCAGGGTCATGGGGTCACCAAGGGGTCACCAAGGGGTCACAGGGGTCATTGGGGGGTCACGGGGTCACCAGGGGGTCACCAGGGGGTCACCAGGGTCACGTTTCCCACGGGCGACCCAGGGTCACGGTTTCCATGGCAACCGGCGGTGAGGGGGGGGGGTGACCCGGTTCCCACGACAACAGGCGGCGCAGGCCCTCGGTTGCCACGGCGACGCCCCGTTGCCATGGCGGCGGGTGACGCAGGAGCCAGCTGCCCCGGTTGCCACGGCAACGGGCGCCGGAGGCCCCGGGGGGGGGGGGGGGGGGGGGGGGGGGGGGGGGGGGGGGGGGGGGGGGGGGGGGGGGTGTGACCCGGTTACCGCGGTAACGGGGGGCACAGCCCCGCGGTTGCCACGGCAACGGGCGATGGAGGCCTCGGCCGCCCCCGTTTCCACGTTAAAGAGCGGAACGGGCCCTCGGTTGCCATGGCAACGGGGGAGGCGGGAGCCCGGTGCGCCGGTTGCCATGGCAACGGGTGACGGAGGCCCCGGGCGAGCCGGTTGCCACGGTAACGGGCGGCACAGGAGTGTGGTTGCCATGGCAACAGGTGATGGGGGAGCTGGGTGACTCGGTTACCATGGCAACCATTGGGGGGGCGGGGGAGTCACGGCGACGGGCGGGGTCGTGGTAACCATGGCAACAAAGGACAGCGAGGACCACGGTAACCATGGCAACGGGGGAGGACTGTGGTAACGGGGGTTACCGTGGTAACCGTGCTGTGCCACAGTAACCATGGCAACGGGGGTGTAACCATGGCAACGGGGGGCACGGTAACCATGGCAACAGGGGGGTGAGGGCCATAGAGACAGTAGAGACCACGGTAACCATGGCAACCTTGACAATGGGGGCCACGGTAACCATGGCAACGGGGTGTGGGGGCCACGGTAACCATGGCAACAAGGATGACAAGAAACACAGTAACCATGGTAACAGGGGTGTGGGGACCACGGTAACCATGGCAACAGGAAAAGTTACGGTAACCATGGCAACAGGAGAACTCACAGTAACCATGGCAACAAGGATGTCAAGAACCACGGTAACCATGGCAACGGGGGTGTGGGGACCACCATAACCATGGTAAAAGCAGAAGTTATGGTAACCATGGCAACAGGAGAACTCACAGTAACCATGGCAACAAGGATGTCAAGAACCATGGTAACCATGGCAACGGGGGTGGGAGGACCATGGTAGCCATGGCAACGGGGGTGTGGGGATCACAGTAACCATGGCAACAGGAGGAATCACGGTAACCATGGCAACAGGGGTGTGGGGACCATGGTAACCATGGCAACAGGAGTGGGAGTACCACGGTAACCATGGCAACAGGGGTGTGGGGACCATGGTAACCATGGCAACAGGNGGCGGCGCAGGCCCTCGGTTGCCACGGCGACGCCCCGTTGCCATGGCGGCGGGTGACGCAGGAGCCAGCTGCCCCGGTTGCCACGGCAACGGGCGCCGGAGGCCCCGGGGGGGGGGGGGGGGGGGGGGGGGGGGGGGGGGGGGGGGGGGGGGGGGGGGGGGGGTGTGACCCGGTTACCGCGGTAACGGGGGGCACAGCCCCGCGGTTGCCACGGCAACGGGCGATGGAGGCCTCGGCCGCCCCCGTTTCCACGTTAAAGAGCGGAACGGGCCCTCGGTTGCCATGGCAACGGGGGAGGCGGGAGCCCGGTGCGCCGGTTGCCATGGCAACGGGTGACGGAGGCCCCGGGCGAGCCGGTTGCCACGGTAACGGGCGGCACAGGAGTGTGGTTGCCATGGCAACAGGTGATGGGGGAGCTGGGTGACTCGGTTACCATGGCAACCATTGGGGGGGCGGGGGAGTCACGGCGACGGGCGGGGTCGTGGTAACCATGGCAACAAAGGACAGCGAGGGCCACGGTAACCATGGCAACGGGGGGAGGACTGTGGTAACCATGGCAATGGGGGGTTACCATGGTAACCGTGCTGTCAAGAACCATGGTAGCCATGGCAACAGTAGGAATCGCAGTAACCATGGCAACAAAGATGTCAAGAACCATGGTAACCATGGCAATGGGGGTGTGGGGACCACGGTAACCATGGCAACAGGAGGAATCACGGTAACCGTGGCAACAGGAGAATTCACAGTAACCATGGCAACAAGGATGACAAGAACCACAGTAACCATGGCAACGGGGGTGTGGGGACCGCAGTAACCATGGCAACAGGAGGAATCACAGTAACCAAGGCAAGAAGGATGTGAAGGAGCACGGTAACCATGGCAACAGGGGTGGGAGGGCCATGGTAACTATGGCAACGGGGGTGTAGGGACCACGGTAACCAAGGCAACAGGAGAACTCATGGTAACCATGGCAACAGGGGGGCGAGGGCCATAGAGACAGTAGAGACCACGGTAACCATGGCAACGGGGGTGTGGGGACCACGGTAACCATGGCAACAGGAGGATTCACAGTAACCATGGCAACAAGGATGACAAGAACCACAGTAACCATGGCAACGGGGGTGTGGGGACCGTGGTAACCATGGCAACAGGAGGAATCACAGTAACCAAGGCAAGAAGGATGTGAAGGAGCATGGTAACCATGGCAACGGGGTGTAGGGACCACAGTAACCATGGCAACAGGAAAAGTTACGGTAACCATGGCAACAGGAGAACTCACAGTAACCATGGCAACAAGGATGTCAAGAACCACAGTAACCATGGCAACGGGGGTGGGAGGACCACGGTAACCATGGCAACGGGGGTGGGAGGACCATGGTAACCATGGCAACGGGGGGGTGGGGATCACGGTAACCATGGCAACAGGAGGAATCATGGTAACCATGGTAAGAAGGATGCCAAGAATCACGGTAACCATGGCAACAGGGCTGGGGGGGGACCATGGTAACCATGGCAACAGGGGTGGGAGGACCAGGGTAACCATGGCAACGGGGGTGTGGGGACCACGGTAACCATGGCAACAGGAGAACTCATGGTAACCATGGTAACAGGGGGGTGAGGGCCATAGAGACAGTAGAGACCACGGTAACCATGGCAACGGGGGTGTGGGGACCACGGTAACCATGGCAACAGGAGAACTCATGGTAACCATGGCAACAGGGGTGGGAGGACCACGGTAACCATGGCAACAAGAGAACTCATGGTAACCATGGCAACAGGGGTGGGAGGACCACGGTAACCATGGCAACAAGAGAACTCATGGTAACCATGGCAACAGGGGTGGGAGGACCACAGTAACCATGGCAACAGGAAAAGTTACAGTAAC
>NW_016690821.1:14014-15071 GCF_001604755.1 Lepidothrix coronata
GGGGACCATGGTAACCATGGCAACAGGAGTGGGAGTACCACGGTAACCATGGCAACAGGGGTGTGGGGACCATGGTAACCATGGCAACAGGAGTGGGAGTACCACGGTAACCATGGCAACAGGGGTGTGGGGACCATGGTAACCATGGCAACAGGGGTGGGAGGACCACGGTAACCATGGCAACGGGAGTGTGAGGACCATGGTAACCATGGCAACAGGAGTGTGAGGACCACGGTAGCCATGGTAACAGGAGAATCATGGTAACCATGGCAACAGGGGTGGGAGGACCACGGTAACCATGGCAACAGGAGAACGCACGGTAACCATGGCAACAAGGATGTCAAGAATGATGGTAACCATGGCAACGGGGGTGTGGGGACCACGGTAACCATGGCAACGGGGGTGTGGGGACCACGGTAGCCATGGTAACAGGAGAATCATGGTAACCATGGCAACAGGGGTGGGAGGACCACGGTAGCCATGGTAACAGGAGAACTCACGGTAACCATGGCAACAAGGATGTCAAGAACGATGGTAACCATGGCAACAGGGGTGTGGGGACCACGGTAACCATGGCAACAGGAGAAATCATGGTAACCATGGTAACAGGAGGAATCAGGGTAACCATGGCAACAAGGATGCCGAGAACCACGGTAACCATGGCAACGGGAACCACGGCCACGAGGGCGGGCAGGCCCGCGGTAACCATGGTAACGGGGGGGTGGTCCCCCCGCGGTTGCCACGGCGACGGGACTCACCGAGGGCCGGAAGGGGGGCGCCGGGGGCGCGTCCATGTTGATGCTGTACTGCTTCCCCCCGGGAACGCTCTTCCTGCGGGAGCGGCCGCCGTGGTAATCTGGGAACGGGGGGGGGCAGGGCGGGGTCAGGGGAGCCCCCAACCCGGGGGGACCCCAAAATCCCACCCCCGGCGTCGGGGGGCCCCGAAATCCCAACCCCCATCCCGGGGGAGCCCAAAATCCCACTCGCTGGGGGGGTCCCAAAATCTGACCTGAGGGGGGTCTGAGGGCGGTTTGGGGGGTCATGGGGGGGTCATGGG
>NW_016690822.1:0-4540 GCF_001604755.1 Lepidothrix coronata
TGCTTGGATTTGTGTCTTGGATCTGTTTGATATCTTATAGAAAATGCTGGATAGGTGGTGGAGACCATGCACTGCACCGGCACAATTATTTCATCTCCTCTCCAGTGAGAATCCAGTTAAAACTCTAATTTTTCTGTATTTCTAGAAAACCTGACTGTGTTAGAAACATTAACCAGCAGAAGTGGGGAATGCCACTCTGACAGCCCAAATCTCTCAGAAGAAAGTGGCAGCAACTGTAAGGGCAGGAAGGAGATGCTGAGATCGTAGGTGCCATTTAGGGAAAGCCTGCCATTGGAATACCACCATGCAGAGACCACCATACTTGATTTTTAAAAATAGAGGTAATTAGCAATTCAGAATCCTGGCTGTAGAGCTGGCCTGAAGGACAGCACAGTAACACCCATCCATGTTCTTACATCTGCCCTCTCCTTCGAGAGTCCTGCTTTGATGTGTTGTCCAAAACACCTCCCAAAGTGGACTGCTGAGGGCAAGGGAGAGTTCCCAATGTACACAGTGTAATTAAGTGCTGGTAACACACAGCAGGGGGCACAGCACACAGAAACAGAGACTCACTCCTCCAAGTGCACCCTCCAGCACCACCAGAGCAGGTTTCCACCAGTCCACTGCAGACAGCATTCCACAAACCTGTTCCTCCTTGGCAAGAAGTGACCAGGAAGGATTTTCCCACAGCACTGCTGTCACTCAGGCATTTGGAGAGGCTGTTCTCAATTCTCCCCCTCCAGTATCAGGTCCTTGCTCCCAGGATGTGACAAGATGCCTGTGAGAAGATGCCAGCATGTGGTTTCTTGACTGGGGTAGTCAGTGGTACTATGGAGGAAGAGGGAGGAGGAAGATAAGGAATGCAGGAGGTTATGGAAAGCCAGCAAGAGGAATCTGAAGAGGGTGGGGTGGCATGCCAGGGAGGATTTTTGCAGCTGCTTTTGGTCAAACCAAAAGCACAAAGGGGTGTCAGGGCACCAATGCCTGCAGTTCGTGTGTGGACATGGAGATGGCTGGTGTTGCAGATGACAGGAGGTGAGAAAAAAAGCAGGGAGCACATTAACCAGGAGGCTGAGGAGAAAGGAAGAACTTCAGAGGAATGGCACCGTCTGCTGGGCTAAAGGGCAGATTTTTCCTCTCCGAAAGCTTTGTTTCTGTCCAGCTCCTGGGGGAGGAGAGTTGGCCTGCAGCTACAGCAGTAACTTTGAGTAACTTCTCAGGAAACAGCTTATTTAGATAGCACTGCCTATTCTTCAGAGGAGGGGATAGAAGAACATATTGCCTGTTACTAATGAATGGCTTTTCCACAACTAATGATGTTTACAGGGATGGATACTCCAAGGTCTCCACAGTATCTCCGTTAATAGGATGGATTTTGGCACCAAGAAAGCTCAGCTTTTTCACACACTCACACCATGATAGGAGAGAGTTAAATATCTTCTCTGCTTTAAATGGAAAATTAAGCAGGCATGACGCATCTGTTTAGAAGCCTTTTTTCTTATCTCCAGGATCAAAAAGAATTCCAGAGCTTGAAGACCAGAAACCAAGAACAGTTCATTCACTGCCAACACGTGCAGACTGGAGGAGTTCAGGTTGGACACAAGCTGAGGGTTGGAGTCTCTAGCCACTGCAATAAATAGATTGTTTCCACTGGCTGCAGTAGGAACAACTTTGAACCTTCATTTCTCTACTCGAGTTCGCAGTAAATAAAAGCTTCAAGCAGAATCCATTAAAGCCATTTCAATTTCCAGGCTCTGGTCTTTTCCACAGTTAAGACTTATAAAATTGAATATACACAAATGCCCTTTGGCTGGGCAGGAGGAGGATTCAAATCATCAGATGCTCATCGTAACCTTCAGGGTCAAGGATCTCCCACTAATGGGTCTGTGGATTTGCCACGCAGTCTGGAAAAGGCTGAAGCAAAGCATTCCCAGAGAAAAGAAAGATTCTAAAAGGAGAAATAAAAACCAAAAACATTTCAAGAATTTTGTCAGATTGTGGTAACCAGATCCTGCTCAATTTTTGCACAATAGGAACTGATGCTCAGCCTTGTATCCAGGTTCCCTTCAAGCCTCGATCCACAAAGCCGAGGTGTTGGAAGCTGGTTTCACATCAGCAGAGTTTTAGGTGTGACCTGAGTTCATATCACAAACCCTGATCCCTGAAGAACCTGAGGGCTCTGGGCAAGGCTTCTCCTCTCAGGTGCTGAATTTAAGCCACAAAATCTCAACCATCCCTGCAAATGTGCCTTTGGTAGAATCCAGGCTGCCTTCACAGCCCACCTCAGGGAGCATCTCCCTGTTCCACATATTTATGCACAGCAATATTCAGCCAAGCCTCCCTTTTACAAAGCACAGCCACTCTAAAAGAAAACAAATAAAACTTAATCACTGCTACCTTGAAGAAGTCAACTCCATATTTCAATTCAGAGTAGCTCTGTAACTCAAAATTTCTGGCTCTGGGAACCTTTATCATGGCTGGAGTTTTGCTGCATCTGGTTGAGCAAGTTTTTATAATGTCATTTCTGATCAAGGCAGTTTCCAGTAACAACTTTCAGCATATTACGGGTCAAGGTTAAGAGGGAAGGGGAAATCGCACAGGGGAGGTTCTCTCCCTGCTCTTTGAGGTGGCAGGGGCTGAAAGAGAGAGGACTCGTTCAGAAATTAAAGGAGTTACTGTAATTTGGAGGAGTTGTTACAAGGAAAGGGAAAAGTAACATTTGTGGCACCGTTAGCAAATTACAACAATGTGCAGCTGCCTAGAAATGAAATGAACGTCAGCTTCAAACCCATCCGTAACGAATTGATTCCAAATCATCAGCTCTTTGGTCCAGCTTACAACAGCAGAGGCTGGTTTTTCTAGCGGAAACACACTGTGCGTTTGGAAGGCAGTTTAACTGAGTCTGGAAAATATCCTGCAAACCAGGACCTGTCTCCCAGCAGAGTCAAAACTTACACAGACTTTGTGCTGGGCAGGTTGGGAGCAGTTCTGATGTGTCAAATAGTAACTGAACTGTTTTGAGTTACTATTACTGTTGAGTAATAGTTCAGTAACAGCAACTGAACTTCTGTGAGGCCCTGGCACAGGTTGCCCAGAGAAGCTGTGGCTGCCCCATTCCTGGGAGTGTCCAAGGCCAGGTTGGGCAGGGCTTGGAGCAACTTGGGCTAGTGGAAGGTGTCCCTGCCCATGGCAGGGGATGGAAGTGGATGATCTTTACGGTCCCTTCCAACCCAAACCTTTCCAGGATTCTGTAGTTCTGTGATTCAAACCACGTTCACAGTTTGACTCTGCAGCATCAGTCTCTCCGAGTGCAGGACACCACACATGAGGAAGCTGAGCTTGCAGCTACTCATCGTGAGGAGGGGACTGAAAGGGATGACACAGGCTTTGCGAAGCAAAAAGCCACTTTTTCTCACCCACAGTGACATGGAATAAATGGATCAGCTGCTGAGCTAAATCCCCAGGCTAAGCCACTGTGATGCGTTTGTCTGCATCAGGCAGTTCCTTGCTCTGTAATCCTGCAGTGTCTTTTTGACCTCTGAAACACTGAAGACCAGCTTAAAAAAACTGACCAGACATCATCTCTCTTATTCATCCTCCTGTTACAAGATAGAAATAGAAATTGCCTTTTGACCAGGCAGAGGCAGAGCCTCATGAATTCCCAGGCTTGGGTGAAAAACACCCTCTGCTTCTAGGTGCTGATTTATTTGGCTTCTGGTTCAGGACACCCTGAATGAGACAGCTCTCAAGAGAAAGTAGAATAACAGATATAGCCCAAAGGAGGCAAACAAGAAATATGTCAGGGTGACTGGTGTAATTAATATAGATATATAATATTTAGAGATTATATTAGGTCTCTAGATCTAGATATATAATATTATTTGTTTTATCTGTATAGTATAGATATTATAGTAGTTGCCAGATGGGGTTAAACTATGACTATAATACATATAGTGAGATATGTAATTTATAATTACCTACAATATTTATATATATACAAATATTAGATAATTATATGTAAATATATATATTTATATAATATATCTTTTAAAAAATAGATCATTAGAATGGAAGAGATTGCCTTTGTGAGGGGTGACACCAGTCTGAACAGTCCACAATGGGTTACAGGAGTGAAATTCCCAATTCAGCACCTGGTGCCTACATTTCCAGTACTCTGGTTGGCACCCAGTGCACATCATTCCCACTGCAGTGCATGTTGAGGTTCTGAACACCCGGTGCCACCTCATCTCCAAACAGACCCTGAAAGTCATTTGGGCCTCAGTAACCAAGATGCCTTCCTTAATGGACTGGTATTTGTGAGCTGCCTTACAGTTGTAATCTTTTTTTTTTTTCCTGGGATCACCTTACAACCACAATTGGATTTCAGAAGCTGCAACAGTCTGACTCCCAGCATTATGGCAAGATGTTTTCTTAGCTGTATTTTCTGTTTAGTCTGAGTTCCACATAGTTTAGGGCTTAGGAAAAAAAAAAAAAAAAAAAAAAAAAGAAAAAAAACAAAAATAAAATAAAATAAAACCAA
>NW_016690822.1:13406-15046 GCF_001604755.1 Lepidothrix coronata
GCAAACCATTCCATGATTTCATGATTAGCTGTGCAAGTGCTGAGTCTCCCCTATTTCCCTCACCCAAGGTGCAAGAAGACATCCTATGCAACCATGAGGAGCCTGGACCTCCTCTAACCTTTCCCAGAAAGATCAGAAGGAAGCTGGACTGTCTCAGCTGAGCGCTGCCAGGCTGTGCAGAATCAGGCCAGACAGTTTTCAGAGAGTTCACACACACAGAGGGGGGGAAAATAATTAAAAGAAACCCAAAGGAAAAAGAAATATTCATGTTGCAGCTTTTGCTTCTGGAAATCCCCTGTTTGGTCCTGAGTGAGTCAGCCAAAATGTTGACCTAGGAAGTATGATGGGAATGTCGTCTGACATAAAAGGAGCGTAGAGCAGCCCAGCTGCAGCATGGAGCAGCGTGAGGAGCCAGGAGCTGATGAGCTCATAGGTCCAACCATGCTCCAAATGCAGCATTGATGTGGTATGAGAGGACTGCTGACTTCCAACAGAAAGGTATATCCAAGGAAAATAGCTCCTCAGTGGCTGCAACCTGCATGAAAACAGCCCATCAAACCCAGCATCGGCAGGGATGGATAAGGAACAGGTTGCCTGTATGCTTTGGAGAGTATTCCCATTTTAATCAGAGTTTTTCCAGGTTTTGAGGAAGCTAACACAATTCCTCATGCTTTCAAGGAAGTACAGGGAAAAAAATCCATTAGATCATTTTCTGGCCAGAAAAAGTTTCTCAGCAAAATGTCCTGGCAAAGCAGAGCTCGTTTTCAGACCAGCTCCACCCCCCGGAGCAGGTGCGTAAGTGTGCAGTTAATTAATTGAGATCAGAGTTGCTGCCACAGGGAGAGGATAAGTAGGAAAGGAAGTCACTGTCGGGAGAGAAAGGTCAGACCCTGCAAACTCACATCCCATGTTAGAAACCCAGTTATGGAAATATGGGCTGATTGGGCACATGTTTCCTCCAGGTTTGTAAGGCTTCGCCAGGCAATGACCTTCAGCAGGCTATCCTTCCTCCCTCTCAGACTGAAAAATCCCCTCCTTTCTTGGAAGGGACAGCAAGAAAGGAGGGGCCAGGAGCAAGTAAAAATTGGGAGGAAATTGCAATGGCTATTTTCCTTAAGCAATTTCTTTGTTTGCTACAGGGAAAATCCAGACAATAAATCTACATCAAAACTTGGTCAACACTGAGAAAAATTATAGATGTACCCTAGAGGTTATCATCATTATATCTGATGTTCAGCAGCTCCTTAACCTTGAGAGAGCACGACTTCTTGCTGGAAAATCCCTCTGACTAAGGCATCGAGGACATCCAGGGCCTGGAATTAGACAGGTGAAGAGAATTGGGATTTTTCAGTCTGGAGTAGAGAAGGCTTTAAGGTGACCTCATAGCTCCTTCCGGTGCCTAACGGGGCTCCAAGAGAGCTGAAGAGGGACTTTGGAAAAAGGCCTAGAGAGACAGGATGAGGAGGAATGACTTCCCACTGCCAGAGGGCAGGGTTAGATGGGATACTGGGAAGAAATCCTTCCCTGGGAGGGTGGTGAGGCCCTGGCACAGGTTGCCCAGAGAAGCTGTGGCTGCCCCATCCCTGGAAGTGTCCAAGGCCAGATTGGACAGGGCTTGGGGCAACCTGGTCTAGTGGAAG
>NW_016690823.1:0-5137 GCF_001604755.1 Lepidothrix coronata
TGAAAAAATGTTTCATGAAAGCTAGAACTATGAGGGACTGTGCAAGGCCTTTGTTCTCCATCTGCTTCTCAGCAGCCTGGTCTGATGAGGTGTTACAGTGGAAGACATTCTGTGTGCAGAGCATACAGTCCTTACAGCATTACTCCTGCACCCTTCGAGTAGTCATATATTCACTATGATCCCAAATGATGGTCTTATGGCCAAATTATGGCCACCACATCTCTCTGAAAATGGAGTGGAGATGTAAATCACAGAATTAGGGCAGAACTATCTAAGTATTTCCAAAACTTTTGTCAACATGACTGAAGTCAGGTTCCTGACCCCAGTGGCATATACAGAGGAATGAAAGGGGTTGACCTAAGTCATTGGCTTTCAGAGTTATTTTCTGTTCTCTACAGCTGGATGGTTTTTAATAATTTAAAAATTGGTAGTGATAACTGAACAACCGCTGGAGAGTGTTGAAATGCGGCCATATTCTGACCTTCTTTGTATCACCAGCAACTGTAGGCTCAGTGCTACTCTTGAACAGCGATGTCAGAACTTTATTGCTTGTTCCCACAACATAAGCCACAATGGCCTGATAATCACAGAATCATAGAATCAATTAGATTGGAAAAGACCCCTGAAATCATCAAGTCCAACCTTTGGCTGGACACCACCGTGTCAATCAGATCACAGCACTAAGTGCCATGTCCAGTCTTTCCTTAAACACCTTCAGGAATGGTGACCCTACCACCTCCCTGGACGGCCCACTATTCAATAACCTGTGGAACCAGAGGAATTGCAATCACATCTGCATTTTAGAAAGGCAGAATGTAGTAATTGAAGTGACCTTGGGAAAGTTCAGCAATCACTCATTAGATATCCTGTGTTTCTGGTGCATGCTGGTGGGGAGAGATAAAGCCCTGCCTCCCCTGAGTGTGGCACACCTCCTGTGATGAGGAAGGACTTTGTTGTTCTTCTCCTTCTTTCTGTGTGCTTGTTGAGTTCTGATGTAATTTTTCTTTTAACTGCAGGTCACTTCATGGGCAACAACACAGTGATTGATGTTTTGAGGAGAGAAGGGTACGAGGTAGAACACACTCCAGCTGGACAAGCCATCAACAAGTAATGCATGCTTTCACCTAGCTGAGCAGCCATTGAGGGCTGGGTTTGTAAACAATCATGAAGAAGTAGTGGCAGATGGAACTATACCTAACACTCAGCTAGGCTCCTTCTCTCCTTCCCAGAAGTTTGCTTTTCTCTTCCATGAGCTAGTTTGGAAACAAGATTTTGTTTACTTTTTTTCTTTTTGTGGTTTGTTTGCGTTATTTTTGGTTTTATGTTTGTTTGGGTTTTTTTAATTGAAATAACATTTTCCCCCTCTGTAAGTTTGAACTCTTAAATGAAAAGCACAGACTATGCATGCTTGGTACATCAGATCTGGATGCTGTCTCATACCACATAAGGCTTTCACACTTCTCCTTCCTCCCTTTTATGTGTTTGAGTGCCCTGCCTTTTACTGTCCTTCTTTTACACCACTATTTTTCATTTTTTCTGATTACTCTCTGTCAGCCTGGAATCTGAATGCCCAGAGTCTACCCAGTCTCTTTGCAAGCTGTGCTCATGACTGATTGCTCTCATGTCCCCTGCTCTCTTCTGCATTTTTAAGCCAAGGTACTTGTTGTTCTGGTTCATCCTGTCCTTTGGGATATACCCTTACTGCCTCTTTTATCTCTCACTGGATGCTTTTATCCATCTCCATGGTTTCAGTAACTACAGATGCCAGATAATCTCCTCCTCCACTCTCTGCTGAGAATTACATGTGCTTTTGAGTCACCTCTTCCTGGAATTCTTGCCACCAGCTTAGGATCTGCAATCCTTGTCTCCCCCTTCTCCAGAATCTTACCAAATACGTGTCTGTCAGCTATGCCCACTCCTCCTTGTAGTCACTGCTAAAAGACCACAATGGAGAAAAGGTTTGGTCCCAATTATGGTACTGTTTTCTTTTTACCTTCTGTGCCAAGCATGCTGTTCCTCTCTGTTTACATCTCTGTTCCTCCTCCCCCACAATTCTGATATGATGGTCTCAGACAGGACCATCAGCTTTTGTGCAGAGAGCACAGAGAAGAGTCTTGGTCTGTGCCAAGGGCTCCACAGATGTGGTAAAAATAATAGATATTTTTCTTATACTCTTGTTACTTCACCTTTCTCTTTAAGTCACTTTTGCTGCTGTCTAAAACCATAAGATTCAAACTCTGGCAGATCATATTTTTGTGATGATTCTTGACATGGACATATATCATTAACTCTACATGCACTGAAAAAACTGAGCCAAGACTTATCCCCACTCATATATGAATGCCAGCCTCTAGCCCTGTTGCCACCAATGGGCAGGTGGTCTGATAAGGAGAAGGCCCCTGTGCTTAAGTAGAAGACTTATTGATTCTGTAACACTTGAATCATTCTAGAAAATCCAGTGTATCATTGTTTGAAGGATTTATTAAAACAAACAAACAAACAAGAAAACCAAACAGCTTGCATGGATATTTTCGTGTTGGTTTTCTCACTTTTAGCTTAGGTATTCCTAAAAACTGCTGTAGCAGCTTCTTAAAGCTTAAAGAAAGACAGTTTAATAGGTACTTCAGAATAAACAAGATCTGATACTTCTCTGTAAAGATGTGGTTGTAAAGAAATCAAAGGCAGACAATTATGGAAAGGAGGGATAGATTTTAACTCATCAGGAAGTTTGGTATCAAGGACACTTGGGGTAGCTGGCACCCAATTCTCTGACCACATCGTGGGAGTTCATTGTCCAGCCAGTGACTCTTGTGCCTTTGAAAGCCCTCAGTTTGGCATGAGTTGCATCTTAAACCTCTCATTGGAACTACTGGACAGAACATCTTTCCTGGAGTCTTGATTTTGAAGCTGACTGAATAAGCTAAAGAAGATGGCACTTCACTATTAACGTTTCTGGATGACTTGGAAATATATTTAAAAATATGAAATATGTTTCAAGAAAAAGGAAAAGAGTATATGAGGTGGGGGAAAGATCTGTGGCAAGCGTGTGTCAGAGTTCTAGGAATTGGATAGAGGATTTCCCTTGATTGCTATCCTGGGCTTGTTCTAGGAGAAACAACAGGGCAGTCTGTGACAGTAAACCCAGTCTAGCCACATAAGTGTGGAACCGTATCCAGCTATTGTCCTAGACAGCAGTGCTGCACACAGTCCAGACAGTGCCTGTGGACTATTTTACCATACAAAATCGAGAGAGGAAAAAAATGTCAAGTAGTTGAACTGAGACAGAGAATTCAAGCAGCTGTTCTGGTGTTGGATACAGTGGGGCTGAGATGTTGTAAAACACAAGAAGAAGGAAGTCTGCAGTTGTCTCCCTTCCCTGCAACATGACATTGTGCAGTAGCAGCACAGTCTGCTGCTTCCTGTGCTCTGGCTAAACAAAAAGTCTCTTGTGACGTATCTTGTAGATATCTGTGTGTAGGAACCAAGAAAGAGACAGGATTGTTATACTTGTTTTCCTGTAGCAGGCAAATGACTGGGTGCAGTAACACAATTTCACCTTTAGACAGGGCTGCCTGAGGTGTGCTGCCTATTTGCTGGGGAAATGGGATGGAATGAATGCCCCTGGTGGAGGCAAAAGGGTTCCTTCTCCCTGCTGTCTCCAAAGCAGGGAAGGCAAAAGAGGGTCTCCAACAAGGCAGCAGTGGAAAAGACAGTTTATGAATGGTACCACAAGTTCAATTAAGCTCCTTCTGGTTTTAAATGTTGTTCCTGACTTTGGAATGCATTTATATATTGTAAAACAGTCATCACAATCACAGGCATAATTAAGGTGCTTCCTGACTCCTCCCTTAGCTGCTGTGCTGGGAGAAGGAACTGGCCTGGGGGAGGAAGGACATCCTTTTGCATCTGTGTGCCTTTTTCAGTAGTTGCTTATTCTGTCGCTGGATGAACTGCCTGCAGGAAGTGTTGGAAAGGAGGTTATGTACGTGGGTGTCTAATAACAGTGTCTGAGGCTGCATCTACCACAACAAATGGCTGGCCATGCAGGATACAGATCATCCTGTACCTGTAGCAGTGCTGAGCTCCAGCATGATATGGCCATGAGTTCTGTGGGGAAGGCTGCAGACAGCATGGCACTCTAGTCTACAGTGGAGCAGGAGTGCCCACTCCTCTCCCTGCTGTGACTTAGACAATTAAAGAACAAACACAGTGAAGAGAAGATGGGGAAAAGGGAATCCTAGGCAGAGGATCAAGCAGATCAAATCAGGTGAGCGGAGACAGCTAGTGGGGGATCACTCTGTAAGGTGGAGTTAAAGTGCAGGTGATGTGAGGCAGCTGAGGAGGAAAGCTGAAGGGTTGTGATAGTTCAGAGGTGATAAAGTGTGACAGTGTGACAATCTCAAGGATTTGAAAGAGATTGATAGCCTAAGGCCCATTCTGCATCAGTCTCTGTCAAATAAACTTTACCACATGACCAGTCTATGATTTTCCTGGCAGGAAATAAGACAAATTATCTTTGTTTTCCATCTGCTCTTGCTTTCATGTTTCAGTCTACAATTTTATTTCTCCTTCTCCAGGAAGGACTCTTTTTATTCACCATCAAATAAACGTACACCCAGTGATGGGCTAGCTTGAAAACTGCAGCCATCCTGAAACATGTCCCTTCTTGACCTCCTCCTTTTTGTGCCACTGGAAGCTGAAAAGAGAACACAGTTCTGAGAAGATTTCAGTTTTTAAAGCCAGGTTTCTTGCCAATGGTCTGTGGGTTTTTTATGGTTTAACCCCAGCCAGCGGCCAAGCCCTGCTCAGCTGCTTGCTCACTCTCCCACCAGAGGGACTAGGGAGAGAAATGAAAGGGAAAAAGCCAGAAAACTCATGGCTTGAGATAAAGACAGTTTAATGGGGAAAGCAAAAGCCACACACACAAGCAAAGCAAAACAAGGAATTAATTCACTGCTTCCCATGGGCAGGCAGGTGTTCAGCCAGCTCCAGGAGAGCTGGGCCCCATCATGTGTAATGGTTACTGGGGAAGACAAACACTATCACTCCAAATGCCCCACCTTCCTCTTTCTTCCCCACAGCTCTGTATACTGATCATGATTTCATATGGTATGGAATATCCCTGTGGTCAGTTTGG
>NW_016690823.1:11839-15039 GCF_001604755.1 Lepidothrix coronata
CGCCCTGGTGGGACCGAGGACCCTCCAGCGCCCTCCTGGCCGCGCTCCCCCGCCCAGCCCCGGGGCCGCCGCTGCCCCAGCCCGGGCTCCCGGCCCGCGGACCCCGCTCACCACCGCTCCCGCTCCGCTCCCGCCGGGCCGCGCAGCCGCGGGTCGGGGCCGGGGGGCGGGACCGGAACGCGGCCGCGGGGCCGGGGGTGACTCGGGGCGTGCTCGGGGTTGGGGTTGCGGGGGGACCCCCCCGCGCCCCGCCTGCGCCTCCGCCCGGCGCCCGCAGCAGCGCGGGGCGGGACCAGCGGTTTCGTTTCTGCCGCAGCGAGCGGGGAGGGCGAAACAGAAAGGAAAGATTCCGATAAAGAAGCCGCCGGCAGGGCCGTTCAGGCCCGCAAGGGCGCCCGGCACTGAACCGCCCCGCAGCGCCGGGGACGCGGAGTCGCGGACCCCTGTGCGGGAAATGCCCGCAGAGAACCGTCCCCCAGCACTGCCAAGGCCACCACTAATCCATGTCCCCAAGAGCCACACAGCTTTTAAACCTGTACAGGGATGAGGACGCCACCGCTGCTGCCCTGGGCAGCTGTGCCAGGGCTGGACAGCCCTTTTGGGGAAAAAAGTTTCCCAATATCCAACCTAAATCTCCTCTGGCACACCTCGAGTAACAAATCAGGGGCAGTGTGTGTGACTTCAGCACTGACAGGAGCTGGGCTGTGCCTCAGCTTCCTCTTGGGTGAGGTGGCACAAGGCACTTCAGCAGCAGTCAGTGCCCACCTTTCAGGACTTTTACACTCTGGCAAAATAATACTGAGGATTATTTATTATTATTAATTATTATTATGCTGGGGGATCACACAGACGATTTTGCTCCAAGCAACCATTAACATTGTGCAGGCCCGGGGTTCAGCATAACCTGGGCCGAGGGGAAGTGAAGGCGCCGGGCAACCAGGGAATGTTGGGCCTGGGTCACCCCTCTGGTTGTGATGTCATCACGGGTCACAATCCAGAACCAGCGAGTGTGTTCAGCGCTGGACGTTTGCAGACAACGCCAGAGTGCTCCATGCGCGTCAGCGAGGTCCACTGCCTCTGACTCCAACGTGGGGGATAGCTCAGCACCCACCAGACAGTCATCCTCCAACATGGAGAGGGAGATGAGCGAAAGGAATTGGAGCATCGCCAATGAGCTCCGCCTGGAAGGGAGATTCTGCGACGTGATCATAAGCGTAGATGGAGTGGAATTCAAGGCTCACAAGGTCATCCTCTCTGGTTGCAGTATCTACTTCAGGTCAGTACTGGAAACACAAGGATTTATTTACAAGGGCCTGGAGTGACAGGACAAGGGGTAATGGCATCACACTGACAGAGGTTTATATTAGATATTTGGAAAAAATTCCTCCCTGTGAGGGTGGTGAGGTCCTGGCACAGGTTGCCCAGAGAAACTGTGACTGCCCCATCTCTGGAAGTGTCCAAGACCAGGTCGGATGGGGCTTGGAGCAACCTGGTCTAGTGGAAGGAGTTCCTACCCATGGCAGGGGTTGGAATGGGATAATCCTTAAGGTCCCCTCCAACCCAGGCCATTTTGTGATTTTATGATTCCTGTGGAAGCATGGGGGCCGTTCGCCCTGGTGCTCCCTGTCCCCAGCCAGAGGCTGTATCTCCTTTTTCAAACAACCTGCAAGTAAAACATTAATTAATAAACTATGGGACCTCCCAGCAGGGCTCCTGCCAGTGCCTAAACTGTTGCCCTGGGAGTTTGGGAAACAAGGGGACCCAAGGACAGGATTTAATGCAGCAGTGCTGTGTTTTCAGGACTCTGTTTACCAACTGCGCAGACAAGATGGTCTATAAAATCCCCGGTGTTTCAGCTGAAATGATGGGTCTCATCATCGATTACGCCTACACTGGGACAGTACCGATCAGGGAGGACAACGTTGAGAGTTTGCTGGCTGCAGCAGACCAGTTCAACATCATGGGCATCGTCAACCTGTGCTGCGAGTTCCTCAGTTCCAGGCTGTGCTTTGAGAACTGCATTGGCATCTGCAGATTCACTGACTATTACTACTGCCCCGACCTGCGCGCAGCAGCCTGTGTGTACATCCTGCACCACTTCGAGGAGGTGTCCCAGGTGTCCAAGGAGTTCCTAGACCTCTCTGCTGAGGAGCTGGCACACATCATCGAGAAGGACGAGCTCAACGTGAAGCGAGAAGAAGCCGTGTTCGAGGCTGTGATGAGGTGGATCGCTCACGACCCGCAGAACAGGAGGCGGTACATCGCCTGCTTGCTGGGCAAGGTGGGTGCAGCACAGCTTCAAAGCTGTCCCCAAAGGCTGCCGAGGGGGAAACCATCAGCATTAGTATTCTAACCTCCTCCTTGCATGTTCCAGGTTCGACTGGCACTCCTACAGTCTGACTACTTCATGAACAACGTCAAAGCTCACGAGTACGTGAAGGACAATGCTGAGTGCAAAGATCTCATCATCAGTGCCCTGTCAGAAATCTACAACCTGAACTTGTATGGCCAGAGCTCCTCAGCCAACGCCAACCCATTCACCCGGCCACGCCTGCCCTACGCCATCCTCTTTGCCATCGGGGGCTGGAGCGGGGGCGGCGCCACCAGTGCCATTGAGACATACGACGGCCGCACCGACGAGTGGCTGAACATCCCCTGGGAGCAAGAGAACCCTGTTGCCTACCACGGCTCGGCGTATTTGAAAGGCCACGTCTATGTCATTGGCGGATTTGATGGCACACATTATTTCGACATTGTCAAGCGGTTTGACCCACTCCAGAAGACGTGGCAGCAGGTGGAACCCATGCACTCGCGGCGCTGCTACGTCAGCGTCACCGTCGTGGACAACTTCATCTACGCCATGGGAGGGTTTGACGGGTACATATGGCTCAACACAGCAGAGCGCTACGACCCAGACACCAACCAGTGGACCCTGATCACCCCTATGCACGAGCAGAGGAGCGACGCCAACGCGACCACGCTGAACGGAAAGGTAAACGGACGGGGAGAGGATGGAGAGTTGCAACATGAAGAAAGTTCACATAAACCTTCACTGAATTTGTAACAATTCATTAAATCCTGGACCTACAGATATAAAACAGCATCTACCTCATGTGGCAGAGATGTGACCAGGAGTGTGAAAACTCTTCTGGAGCTGCTGCCCCGCAACAACCCACCTGGTGCCCGCCAGCCCTTTTCCT
>NW_016690824.1:0-1806 GCF_001604755.1 Lepidothrix coronata
CTGGGGTTACTGGTCTATACTGGGGTCTGTACTGGGGGTCCCTGGTCTATACTGGGGTCTGTACTGGGGGTCCCTGGTCTATACTGGGGTCTGTACTGGGGGTCCCTGGTCTATACTGGGGCCTGTACTGGGGTCCTTGGTCTATACTGGGGTCTGTAGTGGGGTCCTTGGCCCATACTGGTCTATACTGGTTTATACTGGTCCCCCCCCGTCCCCCCAGTTCCCCACGAACCTCTTCCGGCTCCGCTGCTCAGGCCCCGCCCCTTCCTTTGCGTCACCGCGCGCTGATTGCTCCACCAGCGGCCGAGGGGCGGAGTCTGCCGGGCGGCCCCGCCCCTCCCGCAGCCGCGCGTTTGCGACCCCTGGCGGCGCCGCAGAGCCGTGGCTTACGGCGGCCCTTAGCAACGGGGGCCATAGCAACGACTGGTCCATAGCAACTAGGCTCCATAGCAACGGGGCCCATAGCAACGGGGCCCGTAGCAACGGCAGGACCATAGCAACCGGGGCTCCATCTCAAGGGGGCCCATAGCAACGGGGCCCATAGCAACGAGGGTGCATAGCAACGGCAGGTCCATAGGAGCAGCAGGACCATAGCAACGGGATCTCCATAGCAACTGGGCCCATAGCAACGGGGCTCCATAGCAACGGGGGTCTCCATAGATACGGGGGGTCCATCGCAACGGGGGTCCATAGCAATGGGAGTCTCCATAGCAACGGGGCCCATAGAAATGGAGTCCGTAGTAACAGTGCTCCATAGCAACGGGACCATCTCCATAGCAATGGGGCCCATAGCAACGCGGTCTCCCTAGCAACGGGGGGGCCCTGGCAACCTGGAGCATCCAGAGGCCCCCCAGCCCCTCCCTGTAGGGGATGTCCCTCCCCTGCCCCCCGAGTTCTGGGGTCCCCTCACTGTCCTCTCCCCCAGGTCCCCCCACGGTGTCCCCCGGTCACATCAGCCCCCCCCGGCAGCCTCAGTCCCTCGAGGGGTGACACAGGGGTGTCACGGGGGTGACACGAGGGGTCGGGCAGTGGGGGCCCCCCACAGCCCCCCCCATCACCCTGGGTCCCCATGGGGGTGGCATTGTCACTGTCCCTCTGCTGTGGGTCCCACAAGGGTGGCAGTGTCCCCATCCCTCCATGCCCTCATGGGCTGGCGGTGTCCCCTTATGTCCCCATGAGGGTGGCAGTGTCCCCGTCCCCCCCCACCCCCCCGTGTCCCCGTGGGGGTGCCATTGTCCCCGTCGCCATCCCTGTCACACACCTGCCACCACCGTCCCTGTCCCCAGCAGGTGCCACCGCGGTGGCCCCGGTGGCCTTTGATCCGTCCCCGTGGGCGGGCGCTGCCTCATCACAGGGACCTGCTAATGAGCCACCGCCTCATCACAGGGACCCACTAATGAGCCACCGCGGGGCCAACGCGGCCCCGGGGCCACCCCCGTGACCCCACGGCCACCCCCGTGTCCCCACGGCCACGTCTGACACCGACTGACCCCAGGGACATCTGGGGGGACACCGGGGGGACACGGGGAGGACACGGGGGTCTGGCAGCCCTTGGGGACAGCAGGGCTCGGTGTCCCCACGGTGGGACACACGTGTGATGTTGGCACCAGCCCGGGGCGAGTCCGGGCAGGGGAAAGTGCTGAGTCTGCGATTTGGGGCCACGTCGGAGCCACCGACACGCAGGGACACATGTGAGGGACCGGGGTGGCAGCGCTGGCACACGCGTGTGGGGCCATGTACACACATGTGGGGCTGTGCACACACATACGGGGGTCATGGACACACATGTGGGGTCATGGACACACA
>NW_016690824.1:3639-7203 GCF_001604755.1 Lepidothrix coronata
GAGGAGGAGGAGGAGGAGGAGGAGGAAGGTCTCGGGTACTGGGGGGGGAAGAGGAGGGGGAGGAGGAGGAGGAGGAGGAGCAGCAGCAGCGCGAGCTCTGCCGCAGCCCGGCCCGATGGGCCCCGTCACCCCGCTGCTGCCGGGGGGCTGACGGCGACCCCCGCCCGGCCCCGCCGCCCCGAGGGGGGGGTCCGCACCCCCACCGTCCGCCGCCGCCTTTTTTCTATCGATCCTTTGGATTTTGGGACCATTTGGGGATTTGGGGTGGATTTTTTTACCTCCCTCCCTTCCTCACTGATGCTCCGGGCCGGGGGCGCCGGGATGCGCTGAGGGAGCCCCGGCTTTTTCTGCCTCCCCCCCCCCACCGCCCCAAAATTACCGCAACCCCCCCCGGGGGGGCACCGGGAGCCGCAGCGCCGGGACCCCCGCACCCCGCGCCGGGGGCACCGCGAGCTGCAGCGGAGGGACCCCCCTCCCCACCGCGGGGCACCGGGAGCCGCAGCGGGGGGACCCTCCCAGTCCCGAGGCACCGGGACCACCCCCCCACCTCTCCGGAGCACCGCGAACCGCAGCGGAGGGACCCTCCCGCGAAACCGGGGCACCGCAGCGCCAGGACCCCCGCAACCCGCTCCGGGGGCACCGGGACCCGACCCCCCCACACACACCGGGAGCCGCAGCGCCGGGGACGCTTTTACACCGGGGGTGCCCCTCGAAACCCCCCGCACCGGCTTGCGGGGGGGGGCACCGCAGCAGAAGGACACCCCCCCCCTCCATCCTCCGGGGCACCGCAGCGGAGGGACCCCCCCCCACAGCGGGGCACCGGGAACCGCAGAGCCGCGACCCCCCCGCTCCGGGACACCGGGAGCCGGAGCAGAGGGACCCCAGCGCCCCACGGACCCCCCCCTAAATCCCGGGGGTGTCCCCCCCCTCGCCGCACCGGCTCGCGGGGGGGGCCGCGCCGCCGCACCGAGGGATGCTCGGGATGCCGGCCCCGCTCTGAGCGCCCCGCGCCCGGTCGGGACGGACCCCGACCCCCGCCCCCCCCCTCCGAGGATTTAGGGGGGGGCCCATGGGATGTGATGAGCTCCTCGGCGGTGCCGGCCTCAGCAGCGTGACCCCCCCCCCGCGGCGGGATGGCTCGTTTCGGAGAGGAGGTGGCGGCCCGTTACGGGCCCGGCGGCGGCGGGAGCGGCCCCGGGGCGGCGGCGGGGGGCCGGGGCGCGGGAGGGGGTCCTCGGCAGGGCCCCCCCGGGGCGCAGCGCCTCTACAAACAGTCCATGGCCCAGCGCGCCCGCACCATGGCCCTGTACAACCCCATCCCGGTGCGGCAGAACTGCCTCACCGTCAACCGCTCGCTCTTCCTCTTCAGCGAGGACAACGTGGTGAGGAAATACGCCAAAAAGATCACCGAATGGCCATATCCTTTTGGGGCTGGAGGGGGGGAAAACCCCCGCGCCGGACCTCCCCACCCCACCCCCGGGCACGGGGCGACCCGGCTCTGGCACCCCCCGCACCCCGCGAGGGGGGAGCTGGGACCGGCACGAGGACCCCCCGGCCCCCGGGCTGCATTGGGGTCACCGTGTCCTGCGTTGGGGTCCCCGGTCCTGCATTGGGGTCACCGTGTCCTGCGTTGGGGTCCCCAGTCCTGCATTGGGGTCAGCGTGTCCTGCATTGGGGTCCCCAGTCCTGCATTGGGGTCAGCGTGTCCCGCACTGGGGTGCCCGGTCCCGTATTGGGGTCACCGCGTCCTGCATTGGGGTCACCTGGGCTGTATTGGGGTCACCATGTCCTGCATTGGGGTCCCCAGTCCAGGTTTAGGGTCTCCAGTCCTGCATTGGGGTCGCCGTGTCCTGCCTTGGGGTCCCCAGTCCAGCTTTAGGGTCTCCAGTCCTGCCTTGGGGTCACCATGTCCTGCATTGGGGTCCCCGGTCCAACTTTAGGGTCTCCAGTCCTGCATTGGGGTCGCTGTGTCCTGCATTGAGGTCCCCAGTCCAACTTTAGGGTCCCCAGTCCTGCATTGGGGTCTCCAGTCCAATTTTAGGGTCCCCAGTCCTGCATTGGGGTCACCATGTCCTGCATGAACTCTCCAGGTCCATATTGGGCTCTCTCTGGGGCCCCTGTCCTGCATTGGGGTCCCCAGTCCCATATTGGGATCCCTTGGCCTGTATTGGGGTCCCCAGTCCCATATTGGGGTCTCCATGCCCTGTCCCTGTCCCCCTGTCCTGCCCTGGGGTCTCCATCTCCATTTTGGGGTCACCATGGCCTGCCTAAGCTCTCCAGATCCATATTGGGGTCACCAGCCCCATTTTGGGGTCCCAATCCCACGGTTCCATCCCCCGACCCGCTCTGGGGTCCCCCTGACCTGCAGGAGGGTCCCCATCCCCGACCTCCTTTGGGGACCCCATTTCTGTGTCCTGCACTGGGGTCCCCGTTGCTGTCACGTGTCACCTCTCCAGCCCCACCTTGGGGTCACCATCCCTGGCCTGTATTGGGGTCCCCATGTGCTGCACTGGGGTCCCTGTTCCCCTTTTGGGGTCACCACTCCTTGTGACCCGCATTGGGGTCCCTGTCCCCCCTTTTGGGGTCCCCATGTGCTGCACTGGGGTCTCCGTACCCCTTTTGGGGTCACCACTCCCTGTGACCCGCATTGGGGTCTCTGTCCCCCCTTTTGGAGTCACCATGTGCTGCACTGGGGTCCCTGTCCCCACTTTTGGGGTCCCCATGTGCTGCACTGGGGTCCCTGTCCCCACTTTTGGGGTCACCACTCCCTGTGACCCGCATTGGGGTCCCTGTCCCCCCTTTTGGGGTCCCCGTGTGCTGCACTGGGGTCCCTGTTCCCCTTTTGGGGTCACCACTCCCTGTCCTGCATTGGGGTCCCTGTCCCCCCTTTTGGGGTCATCATGTGCTGCACTGGGGTCCCTGTCCCCACTTTTGGGGTCACCACTCCCTGTGACCCGCATTGGGGTCCCTGTCCCCCCTTTTGGGGTCATCTTGTGCTGCACTGGGGTCCCTGTTCCCCTTTTGGAGTCACCACTCCTTGTGACCCACATTGGGGTCTCTGTCCCCCCCTTTTGGGGTCACCATGTGCTGCACTGGGGTCCCTGTTCCCCTTTTGGGGTCACCACTCCTTGTGACCCACATTGGGGTCCCTGTCCCCCCTTTTGGGGTCCCCATGTGCTGCACTGGGGTCCCTGTTCCCTTTTTGGGGTCACCACTCCCTGTCCTGCATTGGGGGCCCTGTCCCCCCTTTTGGGGTCATCATGTGCTGCATTGGGGTCCCTGTCCCTGTCCTGCATGAGGGTCCCCAGTCCCATACTGGGGCCTCATCCCCACATCCCTGCACCCCACAGGCCCCCGGGCCCCCCATCTTCATCCCTCCAGGGTCCCCCCAGACTCGGGGGTGTCCCCAGATCCGTCCCCCTTCCCCAGTGGGGTGTTTGGGGGCTGGTTTTTGGGGGGGCTGCAGCTCCTTGGGCCCCTTCCCCCTTCTTCCTGCACCCCAAAACCCTCGGCCAGCAACAGCAGCACCCCAAAAGGGCCCCCATCACCCCAAAAGGGCCCCCA
>NW_016690824.1:8591-10861 GCF_001604755.1 Lepidothrix coronata
GTGCCAGGGATACCAGCACTGAATCCCCGGGCTGTGCCAGGGGCTGTGCCAGGGACACCGGCACCAGGAGCTGTGCTGGAGAACCAGGTCGTGCCAGGGATACCAGCACTGGATCCTCGGGCCGTGCCAGGGAGCTCTGCCGGGGCGGGTACTGGCACCGGGAGCAGTGCCGGATCCCCGGGCTGTGCCAGGGAGCTGTGCCGTGCCGGAGAGCGGCACCGGATCCCCGTGCTGTGCCCGGCAGCGCGGCCGTGCCAGGGCCTGGGGCTGTGCCCGGTAGCTGTGCCAGGTCACTGCGCTGTGCCGGAGCCACGCCGGGGCCGTGCCAGGGCCGTGCCCAGCGGGGTGGGGATGCGGGATGGGGGGGATTGGGATGGGGCAGCGGGATGGGGCAGCGCGGTGGCCGTGCTGGGTGCCCTGCGGTGCCGGAGCTGTGCCAGGGCAGATAAACGGGGCCGGGTGGCTGTGCCCGAGTGCTGGGCTGGGCTGGAGAGCTGAGCTGTGCCAGGGGCTGCGTGGGACGGTTGTGCCACGCTGGGATGGTAGGGAGCCGTGCTGGGCACCCGTGCCACGTTGGGTATCCGTGTTGGGTGCTGTGCCATGGTGTGTATCCGTGCTGGGTGCTGTGCCACNGTGTTGGGTGCTGTGCCATGGTGTGTATCCGTGCTGGGTGCTGTGCCACACTGGGTATCTGTGTTGGGTGCTGTGCCATGGTGTGTATCCGTGCTGGGTGCTGTGCCACACTGGGTATCTGTGTTGGGTGCTGTGCCACGCTGTGTATCCATGTGGGATCCTGTGCCACGGTGGATATCCGTGTTGGGTGCTGTGCCATGACGCCTATCTGTGTGGGATCCTGTGCCATGGTGTGTATCCGTACTGGGTCCTGTGCCATGGTGGATATCCATGCTGGGCACCCACGCCATGCTGGATATCCGTGTTGGGTGCTGTGCCATGGTGTGTATCCGTGCTGGGTGCTGTGCCACGCTGGGCATCCCTGTGGGATCCCATGCCATGCTGGATATCCCTGTGGAATCCCGTGCCATGGTGGATATCCATGCTGAGTGCTGTGCCATGCTGGGTATCCGTGTGGGATCCCCAGTGCCAGCAGCCACCCCCTCCTTGGCCGCAGCGGGGCCAGGACCAGACCCGGCCACATCTTTGTGCCCATCGGTGCCACCCCGGGCAGGGGCACCACTGGGGACGTGGGGCAGGACAGGGGCACTGCTGGTGGCACAGGGACATGGGGCAGGGGACAGGGACACGGGACAGGACACGGGGATGTGGGGCAGGACAGGGGCACCGCTGGTGGCACAGGGACACAGGGCAGGGGACAGGGACAGGAGACAGGACACGGGGACGTGGGGCAGGACAGGGGCACTGCCGCCGTGCCAGGGATGTGGGACAGGACACGGGGACACAGGGCAGGGGACAGGGACAGGAGACAGGACACGGGGACGTGGGGCAGGACAGGGGCACCGCTGGTGACACAGGGCAGGGGACAGGGACACGGGACAGGACACGGGGACGTGGGGCAGGAAAGGGGCACCGCTGGTGACACAGGGCAGGGGACAGGGACACGGGACAGGACACGGGGACGTGGGGCAGGACAGGGGCACTGCCGCCGTGCCAGGGATGTGGGACAGGACACGGGGACACGGGGCAGGGGACAGGGACACAGGACAGGACACGGGGACGTGGGGCAGGACAGGGGCACCGCCGCCGTGCCAGGGATGTGGGACAGGACACGGGGACACGGGGCAGGGCAGGGCCACCACCGCGGGGCCGGGGCCGCCCCCCCAGCGCTCCCGCAGCCCCCCCGGCCCGGTGCCACCCCCCGAGGTGCCCGCGCGGGTCGCGGCGGGTCCCGCTTGTCCCCGGGGCGCTTTGATCGCGGTGGCCCCGCCGGGCACGAGGCTCGAGCCGCGGCCGCCGCGGCGCTGCTTTGATGAGGGAATTAATTAACGAGATGCCGAACACGCGGGGCCGACACCGGGGGCACGGGGGAGGGAGGGGAGAGCCCGTTTTGGGCACCTCGGGGCCCGTCTGCTGCCTCGGTTTCGCGGTTTTGGGGGCGGGGGGGGGTCCCTCAGCCCCGTGGTTTCCTTGACTCGACCCCCACTCCTTTTGAATACATGATTTTAGCCACCATCATCGCCAACTGCATCGTCCTGGCGCTCGAGCAGCACCTGCCCGACGAGGACAAGACCCCCATGTCGGAGCGGCTGGTGAGGGGAGGGGGGGGCTCGGGGGGGCACCCCCGGGGCTGGGGG
>NW_016690824.1:12540-14941 GCF_001604755.1 Lepidothrix coronata
ACCTGGGGACACACCTGGGGACACACCCGGGGCCACCTGTAGAAGGGGGACACGTGGAGACACACAGGTGGGAATGTCACGGGCTCCGCTGTGGCGCTCCCGGACTGAGGGGCCCCCGGGGGGGCGCGGGGGGACACAGTGGGGTGTGGGGTGTGGGGCCGGGGTGTGGGGTGCAGGAACCCCCCCCTGCACCCACCCCTGCAGCGGCTGTGCCCCCACACGTGTGTCCCACGTGTGTTCCTCGTGTGCCCACGCCTGTGCAGGGCCGCGGGGGGGGCCGGGGGGGGCCGGGCGGAGGGGGAGGGGGCGTCAGTCGGGCCCGTGCTGTCCCCGTGTCCCCGGGGCCTCTCGGCGCTGTCACAACGTGTCCCCCGCGGTGTCACTCACCGGGAGGCACCGGCAGCAGCTCAGAGACCCCCCCCCGGACACAAAACCCTCTCCCTGCCCCCCACCCACGTCCTGAGAGACCCCCCCGGACACAGAGCCCCCGCTCCCCCCAGCCCAGCCCCACAACCTCAAAGCCCCCTCAACCCCAGAGCCCCCCCCGGGCCCCTCCGGCCCTGCCCACGTGTCCTTCACTCGCCTTTGGAGGGGAAACTGAGGCGGGGGGGGCCTGGGGCTGGTTTGGGGGGGGCTCGGCGGGCTGAGGGTTCCCTCTGCTCCCCCCCCACCCTCTGCCCCCTACTCCGCACCCCCCCCAGGAACAGAGGTGAAGGGAAAGGGGGGGGGAATGGGGGCGAAGGGAAGGGGGTCCAAGTGGGGAAAATGGGGTGAATGAACTGGGGGGCCTGGGGGTGATGAACTGGGGGGACTGGGGGTCACCGGCGCTGTCTGGGGGTGGCACAGACGAAGAGGGTCCGGCCCGTTGCCATGGCGACAGGGGACCCTCCGCGGCACCGCGGGCGGCGGGGGGGTCGTGGGGACAGCAACGAACCCCTGGGGGGGCCTCGGGGACCTCGCTGGCCGCCACCCCCCACCCCCCCTCCGGGGCTGTGCCCACCCGGCCGTGCCCACCCGGCTCTGGCACCGCCGCCGCCGTTGGCACCGGCACCGGCAGCGCCGCCGGGAAAAAAAAAAAAGGGACTAAAAATATCCCCGAGCTGGAGCTGCCGCCCCCGGCACCGGCACCGGCTGCGGCCGCGGGCACGTGGGGCTGCGGGGACACGGGGGGGGACACGCGGGGNCTCCTACCTGAGGAACGGCTGGAACGTCATGGACTTCGTGGTGGTGCTCACGGGGTGAGTCACGCCTGGGGGGGACACCTGGGGACACCTGGGACACACCTGGGGACACCTGGGGACACCTGGGGACACCTTGGGGTGATGCTCATGGTGAGCATCATGGACTTTGTGGTGGTGCTGACGGGGTGAGTCACACCTGGGGGGGACACACCTGGAGCCGTACCTGGGACACACCTGAGGACAGTTGGGACACACCTGGGGACACACCTGGGCACACCTGGGCCACACCTGAGAGGACACCTGGGGACACCTCGGGGTGGGACATGCACGTGTGAGCGTCATGGGCTTCGTGGTGGTGCTCACAGGGTGAGTCACACCCGGGGAACACACCTGGGACACACCTGGGGACACACCTGGGGACACCTGGGACACACCTGGGGGCACCCGGGGGTGGGACACACACGTGTGAGTGTCATGGACTTCATGGTAGTGCTCACGGGGTGAGTCACAGCCCAGGGGGACACCTGGGGACAGCTGGGGACACACCCGGGGACACACCTGGGGACACACCTGGGGACACCTGGGAGTGGGACACACAGGTGTGAGCGTCATGGACTTCATGGTGGTGCCCAAGGGGTGAGTCACACCTGGGGACACACCTGGGGACACACCTGGGGACACACCTGGGGACACACCTGGGGACACCTGGGAGTGGGACACACAGGTGTGAGCGTCACGGACTTCGTGGTGGTGCCCATGGGGTGAGTCACACCTGGGGACAGCTGGGGACACACCTGGGGACACACCCGGGGACACACCTGGGGACACACCTGGGGACACACCCAGGGACACACCTGGGGACACACCCAGGGACACACCTGGGGACACCTGGGAGTGGGACACACAGGTGTGAGCGTCACGGACTTTGTGGTGGTGCCCATGGGGTGAGTCACACCTGGGGACACACCTGGGGACACACCTGGGGACACACCTGGGGACACACCTGGGGACACCTGGGAGTGGGACACACAGGCGTGAGCGTCATGGACTTCATGGTGGTGCCCAAGGGGTGAGTCACACCTGGGGACACACCTGGGGACACACCTGGGGACACACCTGAGGACACACCCGGGGACACACCCAGGGACACACCCAGGGACACACCTGGGGACACACCCGGGGACACACCTGGGGACACACCTGGGGACACCTGGGAGTGG
>NW_016690825.1:0-1490 GCF_001604755.1 Lepidothrix coronata
CAAACGCTTAAAACTCTAAGGACTTGGCGGTGCTCCAAACCCACCTAGAGGAGCCTGTTCTATAATCGATAACCCACGATACATCCAACCATCCCTAGCCAAATCAGCCTATATACCGCCGTCGTCAGCCCACCCCTAAACTGAGGGTACAGCAGTGAGCACAATAGCAACCCCCCCGCTAGTAAGACAGGTCGAGGTATAGCCTATGAGATGGTAGAAATGGGCTACATTTTCTAACATAGAAAACCTTACGACAAGAAGTGTGAAATCACTCCTAAAAGGCGGATTTAGCAGTAAAGCAGGATAATGATGCCTCCTTTAAACTGGCTCTGAAGCACGTACATACCGCCCGTCACCCTCCTCACAAGCTATGCCTAATTTTATTCATAATGACTTCTAAAGCTAGAGATGAGGCAAGTCGTAACAAGGTAAGTGTACCGGAAGGTGCACTTAGTCTATCAAGACGTAGCTATAATTAAAGCATTCAGCTTACACCTGAAAGATATCTGTTTGTACCAGATCGCCTTGAAGCCTAGCTCTAGCTCTTTTACCAAATTGTATTAACTAAATCATGCCGCCCACTAAATCAAAGCATTCTCTCATTCAACCTAGTATAGGCGATAGAAAGGTCAACTCAAGACGCGATAGAGATTATGTACCGTAAGGGAAAAATGAAATAGCAATGACAAGCCAAGCATTAAACAGCAAAGACTAATCCTTGTACCTTTTGCATCATGATTTAGCAAGAATTTCCCAAGCAAAACGTCAATTTAAGCTTGCCCCCCCGAAACCCAAGCGAGCTACTTACGAGCAGCTATTCACTGAGCAAACCCGTCTCTGTTGCAAAAGAGTGGGATGACTCGTTAGTAGGGGTGAAAAGCCAACCGAGCTGGGTGATAGCTGGTTGCCTATGAAACGAATCTTAGTTCTCTCTTAATTCACCCCCTAGGACCACACTCAGCCTTCATGAGACGAATTAAGGGTTATTTAAAGGAGGTACAGCTCCTTTAAAAAAGAATACACTCTCCCCCAGCGGATAAATTAAATTGTATCTTCATTGTGGGCCTTCAAGCAGCCATCATTAAAGAGTGCGTCAAAGCTCAACACCTAAAAATCCAAACCTTCTTATGACTCCCTCATCCCCAATAGGCCAACTTATAATAAATAAGAGAATTAATGCTAAAATAAGTAACTAGGGACTCCCTCTATGGCGCAAGCTTACATTATCTCATTATTAACAAACCACAGGATATCTTCTAACCCTAACAAGGCCCTATATCCAAGATTCTGTTAACCCACCTACGGAGCGCCTCTCAAAGATGATTAAAATCTGTAAAAGGAACTAGGCAAATCCAAGGCCCGACTGTTTACCAAAAACATAGCCTTTAGCTAAACCAAGTATTAAAGGTGAAACCTGCCCAGTGACAATACGTTCAACGGCCGCGGTATCCTAACCGTGCAAAGGTAGCGCAATCAATTGTCCCATAAAT
>NW_016690825.1:1895-6689 GCF_001604755.1 Lepidothrix coronata
ATCGACAAGGAGGTTTACGACCTCGATGTTGGATCAGGACATCCTAGTGGTGCAACCGCTACCAAGGGTTCGTTTGTTCAACGATTAATAGTCCTACGTGATCTGAGTTCAGACCGGAGCAATCCAGGTCGGTTTCTATCTATGCTATAACTCCTTCTAGTACGAAAGGACCGAAGAAGTAAGGCCTATGCCACAAGCACGCCTTCGCACCCAGTAATGAACCCAACTGAATTACTCAGAGCTCCACCATATACCTCTTCCTAGAAAAGGACCGCTAGCGTGGCAGAGCTTGGTAAATGCAGAAGGCTTAAGCCCTTTACCCAGAGGTTCAAATCCTCTCCCTAGCTCCACATTAAACATATGGTAGTTCACTCTGCTCTGACTTACCTCATCATATCATTATCCTATGCTCTATCCATCCTCATCGCCGTAGCATTTCTTACCCTAGTTGAACGTAAAGTCTTAAGTTATATACAAGCTCGAAAAGGACCCAACATTGTAGGGCCATTTGGTCTCCTACAGCCCATAGCAGATGGGGTAAAACTATTTATCAAAGAACCAATCCGTCCATCGACTTCATCCCCCTATTTATTTATAGCTACTCCTATCCTAGCCCTTCTCCTAGCAATTACAATCTGAGTACCCCTCCCTCTACCCTTTCCCCTCTCTGACCTGAACCTGGGAATACTTTTCCTCCTAGCCCTATCCAGCCTAGCAGTTTACTCAATCCTATGATCAGGATGAGCTTCCAACTCAAAATATGCCCTAATTGGCGCCCTCCGAGCAGTCGCACAAACCATTTCCTACGAAGTCACCCTGGCTATTATTCTCCTATCTGTAATTATTCTAAGCGGTAACTACACCCTTAACACCCTTGCTACAACTCAAGAACCCCTTTACCTCATTTTCTCCTCCTGACCTTTAGCAATAATATGGTACATCTCCTCACTTGCTGAAACAAATCGTGCCCCATTTGACCTCACAGAGGGGGAATCTGAACTAGTTTCGGGATTTAATGTAGAATATGCCGCAGGCCCATTCGCCTTATTCTTTCTCGCTGAGTATGCCAATATTATACTAATAAATGCACTCACAACCATTTTATTCCTAAATCCTAACTCACTTAACCTCCCTCAAGAGCTCTTCCCTTTGACTCTAGCCACAAAAACCCTTCTCCTTTCCGCAGGCTTCTTATGAATCCGAGCCTCCTACCCTCGATTCCGCTATGATCAACTCATACATTTACTCTGAAAAAACTTCTTACCCCTAACACTAGCCTTATGCCTATGGCACACCAGCCTCCCCATCTCGTATGCAGGCTTACCCCCCTACCTAAGGCACCTCAAGGAAATGTGCCTGAACCTACAAGGGTCACTATGATAAAGTGAACATAGAGGTACACCAATCCTCTCATTTCCTAGACTTAGAAAAGTAGGAATCGAACCTACACTAAAGGAATCAAAATCCTCCATACTCCCTCTATATTATTCTCTAGTAAGGTCAGCTAATTAAGCTATCGGGCCCATACCCCGAAAATGATGGTTCAACCCCTTCCCCTACTAATGAATCCTCAAGCCAAATTAATCTCCACAATAAGCTTACTCCTGGGGACCTCTATTACAATTTCAAGCAACCATTGAATAACAGCATGAGTCGGTTTAGAAATTAATACTCTAGCTATTCTCCCCTTAATCTCTAAAAACCACCACCCACGAGCCATTGAAGCCTCTACTAAGTATTTTCTAACCCAAGCAACCGCATCCACACTGCTCTTATTTTCCAGCATGACCAACGCATGATTTTCTGGCCAATGGGATATCACCCAACTAACCCATCCCATATCATGCATATTATTAACAATTGCAATTTCTATCAAACTAGGCTTAGTCCCATTCCACTTCTGATTTCCAGAAGTCCTTCAAGGTTCTTCCATAACAACATGCCTCCTACTGGCCACAATCATAAAATTTCCACCAATTACCTTATTTTATCTTACCTCCCCATCACTTGACTCTACCCTCCTATCCCTAATAGCTATCGCTTCAGCAGCCCTAGGAGGTTGAATAGGACTTAATCAGACACAAACTCGTAAAGTCTTGGCTTTCTCATCCATCGCTCATCTTGGATGAATAACTATTATTCTCAACTATAACCCCAATCTGACCTTAATTACCTTCTATCTCTACACTATCACAACTTCCGCTATCTTCTTCATTCTTAACACAACCAACACCTTTAAATTATCCACCGTGATAACCACATGAACTAAGATCCCCTCATTATCTACAATTTTTATACTCACCCTCCTCTCCCTCGCAGGTCTCCCTCCTCTGACAGGATTCCTACCTAAATGATTAATTATTCAAGAACTGACTAAACAAGAATTGACTATAACAGCCACAACTATTGCCTTACTCTCCTTACTCGGACTTTTCTTCTACCTACGCCTAGCCTACTGTGCAACCATCACACTACCCCCAAACTCCACTAACTATATAAAACAATGGCAAACTAACAAACCAACCAACCCCCTAACCACAACCTTCACTACTCTATCAATTTTACTCCTACCACTATCCCCCATAATATTCACAATCCCCTAGGAACTTAGGTTATTCAAACCAAAGGCCTTCAAAGCCTTAGATAAGGGTTAATCCCCCTTAGTTCCTGCTAAGATCCACAGGATATTAACCTGTATCTCCTGAATGCAACTCAGATGCTTTAACTAAGCTAGAACCTCTTCCTAGACAGATGGGCCTTGATCCCATAAAACTTTAGTTAACAGCTAAATGCCCTAACCAACAGGCTTCTGCCTACCAGATTCCGGCGCATATCTAATGCACATCAATGAGCTTGCAACTCAACATGAACTTCACTACAGAATCGATAAGAAGAGGAATCAAACCTCTGTAAAAAGGACTACAGCCTAACGCTTCAACACTCAGCCATCTTACCTATGACTTTCATCAACCGTTGATTATTCTCCACCAATCACAAAGATATCGGCACACTCTACCTTATTTTTGGTGCATGAGCTGGTATAATCGGCACAGCCCTAAGCCTTCTTATTCGAGCAGAATTAGGACAACCGGGAACCCTTTTAGGTGACGACCAAATCTATAATGTAATCGTCACCGCACATGCCTTTGTTATAATTTTCTTCATAGTAATACCCATTATAATCGGAGGGTTTGGCAATTGACTAGTTCCATTAATAATTGGTGCCCCCGATATAGCATTCCCTCGAATAAATAATATAAGCTTCTGACTTCTTCCCCCATCCTTTCTCCTACTCCTAGCATCCTCTACAGTAGAAGCCGGGGCTGGAACAGGATGAACAGTATACCCACCCCTAGCTGGAAATCTAGCCCACGCAGGCGCATCAGTAGACCTCGCCATCTTCTCTCTTCACCTAGCAGGTGTCTCTTCCATTCTCGGAGCAATCAACTTTATCACTACGGCAATTAATATAAAACCACCTGCCCTTTCACAATACCAAACCCCCTTATTCGTTTGATCCGTCTTAATTACTGCAGTATTACTTCTCCTCTCTCTACCAGTCCTCGCCGCTGGCATTACAATACTCCTAACAGACCGTAACCTAAACACCACATTCTTCGACCCTGCAGGAGGCGGAGACCCAATTTTATACCAACACTTATTCTGGTTTTTCGGCCATCCAGAAGTCTACATTCTTATCTTACCAGGATTCGGAATTATCTCCCATGTCGTAGCCTACTACGCTGGAAAAAAAGAACCTTTTGGCTACATAGGCATAGTCTGAGCCATACTATCCATTGGCTTCCTAGGCTTCATTGTATGAGCTCATCACATATTCACAGTTGGAATAGACGTAGACACCCGAGCCTACTTTACATCCGCCACCATAATTATTGCAATTCCTACTGGCATTAAAGTCTTCAGCTGACTCGCTACTCTGCACGGCGGAACAATTAAATGAGACCCACCTATACTATGAGCCCTAGGCTTTATCTTCCTTTTCACCATTGGTGGACTAACAGGCATCGTTCTCGCCAACTCCTCTCTAGACATTGCTTTACATGACACATATTATGTAGTTGCACACTTCCACTATGTCCTATCCATAGGAGCAGTATTTGCCATTTTAGCTGGCTTTACACATTGATTCCCTCTCTTCACAGGCTATACCCTTCACACTACATGAGCCAAAGCCCACTTTGGAGTAATATTCTTTGGAGTTAACCTAACATTCTTTCCACAACATTTCCTAGGCCTTGCTGGCATACCACGACGATACTCAGATTACCCAGATGCTTACACCCTATGAAATACCTTATCCTCCATCGGCTCTCTCATCTCCATAGTTGCCGTGATTATACTAATATTTATTATCTGAGAAGCCCTTGCATCCAAACGTAAAGTAGTACAGCCAGAACTTACTTCCACAAACATTGAATGAATTCACGGCTGCCCTCCCCCCTACCATACCTTCGAAGAACCAGCTTTTGTTCAAGTACAAGAAAGGAAGGAGTCGAACCCTCACAAGCTGGTTTCAAGCCAACCGCATCAAACCACTCATGCTTCTTTCTTATGGGTTGTTAGTAAAACCATTACATAGTCTTGTCAAGACTAAATCACAGGTGAAAACCCAGTACATCCCATCTCCCAAACTATGGCCAATCACTCTCAACTTGGTTTTCAAGACGCCTCATCCCCTATTATAGAAGAACTTATTGAATTTCACGACCACGCCCTAATAGTCGCACTAGCCATTTGTAGCCTAGTCCTATACCTCCTAGCTCTTATACTCAT
>NW_016690825.1:6845-14863 GCF_001604755.1 Lepidothrix coronata
GAGTATACAGATTTTAAAGACCTATCTTTTGACTCTTACATATTACCAACTGTAGACTTACCCCTTGGCCATTTCCGTCTCCTAGAAGTTGACAACCGCATCGTTATTCCAATAGAATCCCCAATTCGAATCATTGTCACAGCTGACGATGTCCTCCACTCCTGAGCTGTTCCTAGCCTTGGTGTAAAAACCGATGCAATTCCAGGACGACTGAATCAAACTTCTTTTATCACAACCCGTCCTGGAATCTTCTATGGTCAATGCTCAGAAATCTGTGGAGCTAACCACAGCTTCATACCCATCGTAGTAGAATCAGCCCCTCTAGCAGACTTCGAAAACTGATCTTCACTTCTAACATCCTAATCGTTAAGAAGCTATGAACCAGCACTAGCCTTTTAAGCTAGAGAAAGAGGACTACTCACCCTCCTTAACGACATGCCCCAATTAAACCCAGCACCCTGACTCTTCATTATGCTTGCTTCATGATTCACCTTCTCCCTCATCCTTCAACCTAAACTCTTACAATTTACTCCAACTAACCCGCCCTCTAACAAAACACTACCCACTATAAAAACCCACCCCTGAAACTGACCATGAACCTAAGCTTCTTTGATCAATTCATAAGCCCAACACTCCTCGGAATCCCCCTTATCCTCATCTCACTGTTATTCCCTACTCTCCTACTTCCATCTCCTAGCAGTCGATGAGTCACAAACCGTCTTTCAACTCTTCAACTCTGATTCTTCCACCTAATCACAAAACAACTAATATCCCCATTAAACAAGAAAGGCCACAAATGGGCTCTAATTTTATCATCACTCATAACTATACTGCTAATAATTAACCTATTAGGCCTCCTACCCTATACATTCACACCTACTACTCAATTATCAATAAACCTAGCCCTCGCCTTTCCTTTATGATTCGCCACCCTACTAACGGGCCTACGAAACCAACCTTCAGCTTCTCTAGGTCACCTCCTACCAGAAGGTACCCCTACGCCCCTAATCCCTGCCCTCATTATAATTGAAACAACAAGCCTCCTCATTCGCCCCGTAGCCTTGGGAGTCCGCCTCACAGCTAACCTCACAGCAGGACATCTACTCATTCAACTCATTTCAACAGCTACTGCCGTCCTCCTCCCCATTATACCCACCGTATCCTTCCTAACTATAGTTATTCTTCTCCTCTTAACAATTCTAGAAGTAGCCGTAGCAATAATCCAAGCCTATGTCTTTGTTCTCCTATTAAGCCTTTACTTACAAGAAAACATTTAACCCCTAATGACACACCAAGCCCACTCCTTCCACATAGTAGACCCAAGCCCTTGACCCATTTCCGGAGCAGCAGCTGCTCTCCTTACTACCTCCGGATTGGCCATATGATTTCATCACAATTCCATATTACTCTTACTTCTAGGCCTACTTTCCATAATTCTAGTAATAATCCAATGATGACGTGATATCGTACGAGAAAGCACATTCCAAGGCCACCACACCCTTACAGTCCAAAAGGGCTTACGCTACGGAATAATTTTATTCATTACATCTGAAGCCTTCTTCTTCCTAGGATTTTTCTGAGCATTCTTCCACTCCAGCCTAGTCCCTACCCCAGAACTTGGAGGGCAATGACCCCCTATGGGAATCAAACCCCTCAATCCAATAGAAGTTCCCCTACTTAATACTGCCATTCTCCTGGCCTCAGGAGTTACCGTCACATGAGCCCACCACAGCATTACAGAGGGTAATCGAAACCAAGCTACTCAGGCCCTACTTATAACGGTCTTACTGGGATTTTACTTTACTGCACTTCAAGCAATAGAATATTATGAAGCCCCATTCTCAATTGCCGATGGAGTTTATGGATCTACCTTCTTCGTGGCTACAGGATTCCACGGCCTCCATGTAATCATCGGATCATCCTTCCTCCTAATCTGCCTCCTCCGTCTCATCAAATACCACTTTACACCCAACCACCACTTTGGCTTTGAAGCAGCGGCTTGATACTGACATTTTGTTGATATTATCTGACTATTCCTCTACATAACAATCTACTGATGAGGATCTTGCCCTTCTAGTATATTTATTACAATTGACTTCCAATCTCTAAAATCTGGATAAAAGCCAGAGAAAGGCAATTAACATAATCCTCTTTATATTTATAATCTCTCTATCACTATGTATTATTCTAACCTCATTGAACCTTTGACTGGCTCAAATAAACCCAGATTCAGAAAAACTATCCCCATACGAATGTGGCTTTGACCCGCTAGGCTCCGCCCGCCTCCCCTTTTCAATCCGATTCTTCCTTGTTGCAATCCTATTTCTCTTGTTCGACCTGGAAATTGCCCTCCTACTACCTCTACCATGGGCCACTCAACTCCTCTCTCCCCTTACCACTCTGACCTCGACCTTCGCTATCATCTTACTCCTCACGCTTGGATTAATCTATGAATGAATTCAAGGGGGCTTAGAATGAGCAGAGTAACTACAGAAAGTTAGTCTAATAAAGACAGTTGATTTCGGCTCAACAGACCACAGTCCTACTCCGTGACTTTCTTAATGACCTTCCTACACTTAAGCTTCTACTCTGCCTTCACCCTAAGTAGTCTAGGGTTAGCTTTTCATCGAATACACTTAATTTCCGCCTTACTATGCTTAGAAAGCATACTATTATCTATATACATTGCACTATCCATGTGGCCTATCCAAACCCAAACAACCTCCCCTTCCTTAATGCCTGTTCTCATACTAGCATTCTCAGCCTGTGAAGCAGGCGCCGGCCTAGCAATCCTAGTAGCCTCCACCCGAACTCATGGCTCAGATCATTTACACAATCTAAACCTCCTGCAATGCTAAAAGTCATTCTCCCCACAATTATATTACTCCCCATAACCCTCTTATCACCCTCAAAATTTTTATGATTTAATGTTACTTTTCATAGCTTCCTAATCGCAGCAGCCAGCTTACAATGACTTCCTTTAACCTACTACCCTACCAAGAACTTATCCCCATGACTCGGCACCGACCAAATCTCATCCCCCCTACTAGTCCTATCCTGCTGACTTCTTCCTCTTATAATTTTAGCTAGCCAAAACCACCTCCAACAAGAACCTCCTACACGAAAGTATATCTTTATCACAACCATAATCCTTACTCAGCCATTTATCATCCTAGCCTTTTCAGCTCTAGAATTGATATTATTCTATATCGCGTTTGAAGCCACCCTAATCCCCACCCTAATTCTAATTACACGATGAGGCAGCCAACCAGAACGTTTAAGTGCTGGAATTTACCTCTTATTTTATACACTAATTAGTTCTCTTCCCCTACTAGTTGCCATCTTATATCTTCACACTCAAACAGGAACCATACATATTACCCTAATAAAACTTTCACACCCCTCTCTTACAGATTCTTGAACAGGCCTCATATCAAGCCTAGCCCTACTACTCGCTTTCATAGTAAAAGCTCCTCTTTATGGACTTCACCTATGACTCCCAAAAGCCCATGTAGAAGCACCAATCGCAGGATCTATACTTCTAGCTGCACTCCTCCTCAAACTTGGAGGTTATGGTATTATACGTGTTTCAATAATCACAAATTCCCTTCTAGACTACCTTCACTACCCCTTCTTAACCTTAGCCCTATGAGGAGCATTAATAACAAGTTCTATCTGCCTGCGCCAAATCGATCTTAAATCACTAATTGCCTACTCCTCAGTAAGCCACATAGGCTTAGTCATTGCTGCAACAATAATCCAAACCCACTGATCCTTTTCAGGAGCCATAATCCTGATAATTTCACATGGACTTACCTCTTCCATACTATTTTGCCTAGCTAATACAAATTATGAACGCATACATAGCCGCACTCTCCTCCTAACACGAGGCCTACAACCCCTCTTACCTCTCACAGGAATCTGATGGCTTCTAGCCAACCTAACTAATATGGCCCTTCCTCCAACCACCAATCTAATAGCTGAATTAACTATCATAATTGCTCTCTTCAACTGATCTACCTTTACCATTATCCTGACCGGAGCCGCAACCTTATTGACTGCAGCCTATACCCTCTACATACTCCTTATAACCCAACGAGGACCAACTCCAACTTACATTACTACCACCCAAAACTCGAATACACGAGAACATCTTCTTATAACACTTCACATCCTACCCTCCCTCCTCCTTATTTTAAAACCAGAGCTAATCTCAGGAATCCCCACATGCAAGCATAGTTTTAAACCAAACATTAGACTGTGATCCTAAAAATAGAAGTTAAACTCTTCTTGCCTGCCGAGGGGAGGTTTAACCAACAAGAACTGCTAACTCTTGCATCTGAGCTTAAGACCTCAGCCCCCTTACTTTTAAAGGATAATAGCAATCCACTGGTCTTAGGAGCCATTTATCTTGGTGCAAATCCAAGTAAAAGTAATGGACCTCCCATTAATTCTTAATACATCCATATTCCTAACCTTAACCATTCTTTTTACCCCTATTCTACTCCCCCTTCTATCTAAAAACTACCAGAACTCCCCATCTACTATTATACATACTGTTAAAACTTCCTTTATAATCAGTTTAATTCCTATAATCCTTTCCATCTATTCTAACATGGAAAACACTACTTTCTATTGAGAATGAAAATTCATTACAAACTTTAAAATTCCCCTTAACCTTAAAATAGATCAATACTCCTTAATATTTTTCCCCATTGCACTATTCGTAACATGAGCTATTCTACAATTTGCAACATGATACATAGCTTCAGAACCTTACACCACAAAATTCTCTCTTTACCTCCTAATCTTTCTTATCGCTATACTCATCCTAATCATCGCTAACAACCTATTTCTTCTATTTATCGGCTGAGAAGGAGTTGGAATTATATCCTTCCTCCTAATTGGATGATGACATGGCCGAGCAGAAGCCAATACCGCTGCACTTCAAGCCGTACTTTATAACCGTATTGGAGACATTGGATTAATTCTCTCCATAGCATGACTAGCATCTTCTACTAATACCTGAGAGATTCAGCAATCATTCTCCTTAAATCAAACACCCCTTCTCCCTCTCATAGGGCTTATTCTAGCAGCTACAGGAAAATCTGCCCAATTTGGCCTCCACCCGTGGCTCCCAGCCGCTATAGAAGGACCAACTCCTGTATCTGCCCTACTTCATTCCAGCACAATAGTAGTCGCCGGAATCTTCCTTCTTATTCGCACTCACCACATATTATGTAGCAATCAAATCGCCTTAACTATGTGCCTTTGTATGGGTGCCTTATCCACATTATTTGCCGCTACATGCGCTCTTACCCAAAACGACATCAAAAAAATTATTGCTTTCTCTACATCCAGCCAATTAGGTCTAATAATAGTTACTATTGGCCTAAACCTACCTCAACTGGCCTTCTTACANGAACAGGATATTCGAAAAATAGGAGGACTTCAGAAATTACTTCCCACAACTACCTCATGCCTTACAATCGGAAATCTAGCTCTCATAGGAACACCATTCCTAGCAGGGTTCTACTCAAAAGACCTTATTATTGAAAACCTCAACACTTCATACCTAAACACTTGGGCACTCCTTCTAACCCTCGTAGCTACATCCTTTACCGCAACATATAGCCTACGTATAACCCTACTAGTACAAACTGATTACACCCGGGTCCTTCCCATTACCCCCATCAATGAAAACAATCCAGCAGTTACAAACCCAATCACCCGTCTTGCTCTTGGAAGTATCACAGCTGGATTATTAATCACCTCTTACATCTCCCCTGTAAAAACCCCTCCCATGACCATACCACTGACCTCAAAAACCGCAGCCATTATTGTCACAATATTAGGTATTATCCTAGCCCTAGAACTATCAAAACTCACACATACCTTCACCACCCCTAAGCAAAATATGACTATAAACTTCTCAAACACCCTAGGGTATTTTAACCCAATCATACATCGCCTTAGCTCCTCTAAGCTACTAAGCAACGGCCAAAACATTGCATCCCACTTAATTGACTTATCCTGATATAAGAAAATAGGCCCAGAGGGACTGGCAACCCTTCAACTCAAAACATCCAAAATCCTAACTATTTTCCACTCTGGACTAATCAAAACCTATTTAGGATCCTTCGCCCTATCTATCTTAATTATAATTCTATTTACACAGAACTAAGAATTAATGGCCCCTAATTTACGAAAACATCATCCTCTTCTAAAAATAATCAATAACTCCCTAATTGACCTCCCAACACCATCAAACATTTCCGCCTGATGAAACTTTGGATCTCTTCTAGGTATTTGCCTAATAATCCAAATCATCACCGGCCTCTTATTAGCAATACACTACACCGCAGACATCACCCTAGCATTTACATCCGTTGCCCATACATGCCGAAACGTTCAATTCGGCTGACTCATCCGTAACCTTCACGCAAACGGTGCTTCCTTCTTCTTCATATGCATTTACCTCCACATTGGACGAGGATTCTACTATGGTTCCTACTTATATAAAGAAACCTGAAACACAGGAATTATTCTTCTGCTTACTTTAATAGCAACTGCCTTTGTAGGGTATGTCCTTCCATGAGGCCAAATATCATTCTGAGGTGCCACAGTAATTACTAACCTATTCTCAGCTATCCCTTACATTGGCCAAACACTTGTAGAATGGGCTTGAGGTGGATTTTCAGTTGACAATCCTACACTCACCCGATTCTTTGCTCTTCACTTCCTCCTCCCATTCTTAATTGCAGGCCTCACCTTCATTCATCTAACTTTTTTACACGAAACAGGCTCAAACAACCCCCTAGGCATCCATTCAGATTGTGATAAAATCCCATTCCACCCCTACTTCTCAGTAAAAGATATTCTAGGCCTTTTATTCCTTCTCATCCCACTAATAACACTTGCTATATTCTCCCCTAACCTTTTAGGAGACCCAGAAAATTTTACTCCTGCAAATCCATTAGTTACACCTCCTCATATTAAACCCGAATGATATTTCCTATTTGCATATGCTATTCTACGATCAATCCCCAACAAACTAGGAGGAGTCCTAGCCCTCGCTGCCTCCGTCCTAATTCTATTTTTAACCCCATTTCTCCACATGTCAAAACAACGAACAATAACCTTCCGACCTCTTTCTCAACTCCTATTTTGAATCTTAGTGACAAACCTCCTAATCCTCACATGAATTGGTAGTCAACCGGTTGAACATCCATTTATCATCATTGGACAACTTGCCTCAGCTACTTACTTCACAATTATTCTTATTCTATTCCCCATTACCAGTCTCCTAGAAAATAAGATACTTAACCTCTAACTACTCTAATAGTTTATAAAAAACATTGGTCTTGTAAACCAAAGATTGAAGGTCACCCCCTTCTTAGAGTTTTCTAAAAATATTCAAGCACCCCAACTTTCTAATCAATACGACCATCAAGGGGAGGGGCCCCCCCCTCCCCCCATACCCTATGGTATGTACTACTTTGCATCACATTCTCCACCACATTAGACATAACATCCATGTAGGAAAATCGGGTACACCATTATTGCAAAACCAACCAAATTTTCATGCTTTCTCCCATACAACCCAAACCAAGACATAAACATACCTAGGCACATTTCTACTTAACCCCATACCATGTCATGTTCTAGGAATAATTCCGCTAAACGAACTAAAACCTAAACTCGTTAATTTTCGCATAAATTCCTTTACAATACGAGGAACGTCACAGGACCTAGAATCCACCGTTCAGGACCCCTCACCACTTAACCTTGCTCTACGCGCTGACCAAGAAGTGCTGGGTTATTTATTAATCGTACCCCTCACGAGAAACCAGCAACCCGGCGTTAGTAATGTTTATCATGTCCAGCTTCAGGTGTATTCTTTCTTCTGCCCCTAAAAACCCGCTCTCATAACTTGCTCTTTGTCGCCTCTGGTTCCTCGGTCAGGGCCATAACTTGCTTAATTTTCCTAAACTTGCGCTCCGTTACTAATGGTTGGG
>NW_016690826.1:0-1536 GCF_001604755.1 Lepidothrix coronata
CGGGGGGCACGGTCAGGGGCGGGGGGGGCACCCTCGGGCTCGTAGGGACCCCTTAGTGCCATCACAGAGGGGTCCCGGGGGTCCATCTTTTCATCTTTTCAGGGTCAGAGTGCCAGGGGGTCGGGGTTCCAGGGGGTCGGGGTTCCTCAGGGTCGGGGAGCTGAGGCTCTGGGGCGCTGAGGGTTCCAGGGTGCTGGGAGTTCCGTGGGGTCAGGGTGCCATGGGATCAGGATGCCAGGGGATCAGGGTGCCAGGGGGTCAGGGTGCCAAGGCTCTGGGGTGTTGGGGGTTCCAGGGGGTCAGAGTTCCGTGGGGTTGGGGTCCCACGGGGTCGGGGTGCCAGGGGGTCAGAGTGCCAGGGGATCGGGGTGCTGGGGTGCTGGGAGTTCCTCAGGGTCAGGGTCCCATGGGATCGGGGTCCCCCAGGGTCGGGGTCCCACAGGGTCGGGGTCCCACAGGGTCAGGGTCCCATGGGATCAGGGTCCCACGGGATCAGACTCCCCCAGGGTTGGGGTCCCACGGGATCAGACTCCCCCAGGGTTGGGGTCCCACGGGATCAGAGTCCCCCAGAGTTGGGGTCCCACGGGATCAGGGTCCCCCAGGATTGGGGTCCCACAGGATCAGGGTCCCACAGGATCGGGGTCCCCCAGGGTCAGGGTCCCATGGGATCAGGGTCCCACAGGATCAGGGTCCCATGGGATCGGGGTCCCCAAGAGTTGGGGTCCCATGGGATCGGGGTCCCACAGGGTTGGGGTCCCATGGGATGGGGTCCCACAGGATCAGGGTCCCATGGGATGGGGTCCAAAGGGTCAGGGTCCCACGGGATCAGAGTCCCCCAGGGTTGGGGTCCCATGGGATCAGGGTCCCACAGGTTTGGGGGTCCCACAGGGTCAGGGTCCCATGGGATTGGAGTCCCCCAGGGTTGGGGTCCCATGGGATCAGACTCCCCCAGGATCAGGGTCCCATGGGATCAGGGTCCCCCAGGGTTGGGGTCCCACGGGATCAGACTCCCCCAGGATTGGGGTCCCATGGGATGGGGTCCCACAGGATCAGGGTCCCCCAGGATCAGGGTCCCACAGGGTCAGAGTCCCCCAGGATCAGGGTCCCACGGGATCAGACTCCCCCAGGATCGGGGTCCCACAGGATCAGACTCCCCCAGGATCAGGGTCCCACAGGATCAGACTCCCCCAGGATCAGGGTCCCCCAGGATCAGACTCCCCCAGGATCAGACTCCCCAGGATCGGGCTCCCCCAGGATCAGGGTCCCATGGGATCAGACTCCCCAGGATCAGACTCCCCCAGGATCGGGCTCCCACGGGATCAGACTCCCCCAGGATCAGGGTCCCACAGGATCAGACTCCCCCAGGATCAGACTCCCCCAGGATCAGACTCCCCCAGGATCGGGGTCCCACAGGATCAGACTCCCCCAGGATCAGGATCCCCCAGGATCAGGGTCCCACAGGATCAGACTCCCCCAGGATCAGACTCCCCCAGGATCAGACTCCCCAGGATCAGAGTCCCACAGGATCAGACTCCC
>NW_016690826.1:7029-11245 GCF_001604755.1 Lepidothrix coronata
GGATCAGACTCCCCCAGGATCAGACTCCCCAGGATCGGGGTCCCCCAGGATAAGCCTCCCCCAGGATCAGGTTCCCCTGGGTTCCGGGGTGCCCCGAGCTCGGGGGGTGCCCCCACGCACCCGACTGGTCCTCGGTGGTGTCGGCCTCGTGGATCTGGTTGTCGAACCACATGTGTGCCACCGTCATGCGGTTCTGGGTCAGCGTGCCCGTCTTGTCCGAGCAGATGGTCGAGGTGGAGCCGAGGGTCTCCACGGCCTCCAGGTTCTTCACCAGGCAGTTCTTCCTCGCCATGCGCTTGGCCGTCAGGGTCAGGCACACCTGGGGGCACCCACGGGGGTCAGGGGGCGGGGGGACCCCCAATACGGGGGCCACAGACCCCCCAGTGCCCCCCAAACCTGCCCCCACAGCCCCCTCTCAGTGTGCCCCCAGTACATGGACCCTCACAGTGATTACTTGACTCTCAGGGTCAGGCACTCCTGGGGGCACCCATGGGGGTCAGGGGGCACCCACGGGGGTCTGGGGGCAGGGGGACCCCAAATATGGGGGGCACAGACCCCTCGGTGCCCCCCAAACCTGCCCCCACAGCCCCCTCTCAGTGTGCCCCCAGTACATGGACCCCCACGGTAATCGCTTGGCTCTCAGGGTCAGACACTCCTGGGGGCACCCAAGAGGACCTGGGGGCACCCACGGGGGTCAGGGGGCGGGGGGACCCCCAATATGGGGGGCACAGACCCCTCAGTGCCCCCCAAACCTGCCCCCACAGCCCCCTCTCAGTGTGCCCCCAGTACATGGACCCCCATGGTAATCACTTGGCTCTCAGGGTCAGACACTCCTGGGGGCACCCAAGAGGACCTGGGGGCACCCACGGGGGTCAGGGGGCAGGGGGACCCCAAATATGGGGGGCACAGACCCCTCAGTGCCCCCCAAACCTGCCCCCACAGCCCCCTCTTTATGTAGGGACCCCCACGGTAATCGCTTGGCTGTGAGGGTCAGACACTCCTGGGGGCACCCACGGGGGTCAGGGGGCACCCACGGGTGTCTGGGGGCACCCACGGGGGTCAGGGGGCGGGGGGACCCCAAATATGGGTGAACAGACCCCTCAGTGCCCCCCAAACCTGCCCCCACAGCCCCCTGTCAGTGTGCCCCCAGTACATGGACCCCCATGGTAATAACTTGGCTCTCAGGGTCAGGCACACCTGGGGGCACCCACGGGGGTCTGGGGGCACCCACGGGGGTCTTGGGGTGAGGGGACCCCCGTGATGGGGGGCACAGACCCCCCAGTGCCCCCCAAACCTGCCCCCACAGCCCCCTCTCAATGTAGGGCCCCCCATGGTAATTGCTTGGCTGTCAGGGTCGGACACTCCTGGGGGCACCCACGGGGGTCTGGGGGCACCCACGGGTGTCTGGGGGCGGGGGGACCCCAAATATGGGGGGCACAGACCCCCCAGTGCCCCCCAAACCTGCCCCCACAGCCCCCTCTCAATGTAGGGACCCCCATGGTAATTGCTTGGCTGTCAGGGTCGGACACTCCTGGGGGCACCCACGGGGGTCAGGGGGCACCCACGGGGGTCTGGNTCCCCCAGGATCAGGGTCCCACAGGATCAGACTCCCCCAGGGTTGGGGTCCCACAGGATCAGGGTCCCACGGGATCAGATTCCCCCAGGGTCGGGGTCCCACGGGATCAGACTCCCCCAGGGTTGGGGTCCCCCAGGATCAGGGTCCCACGGGATCAGACTCCCCCAGGGTCAGGGTCCCACAGGGTTGGGGTCCCACAGGATCAGACTCCCCCAGGATCGGGGTCCCATGGGATCAGACTCCCCCAGGATCAGAGTCCCCCAGGGTCAAGGTCCCATGGGATCAGACTCCCCAGGATCAGGGTCCCCCAGGATCAGACTCCCCAGGATCGGGGTTCCATGAGATCAGACTCCCCCAGGATCGGGGTTCCCACAGGATCAGACTCCCCCAGGATCAGGGTCCCATGGGATCAGACTCCCCCAGGATCAGGGTCCCATGGGATCAGACTCCCCCAGGGTTGGGGTCCCACAGGATCAGGGTCCCACAGGATCAGGGTCCCACGGGATCAGACTCCCACAGGATCAGGGTCTCACAGGATCAGACTCCTCAGGATCAGACTCCCCCAGGATCAGGGTCCCCCAGGATCAGCCTCCCCCAGGATCAGGGTCCCACAGGATCAGAGTCCCCCAGGGTCGGGGTCCCACAGGATCAGGGTCCCATGGGATCAGACTCCCCCAGGATCAGGGTCCCACAGGATCGGGCTCCCACAGGATCAGACTCCCCCAGGATCAGACTCCCCAGGATCAGGGTCCCCCAGGATCAGACTCCCCCAGGATCAGGGTCCCACAGGATCAGACTCCCACAGGATCGGGGTCCCACAGGATCAGACTCCCCCAGGATCGGGGTTCCCACGGGATCAGAGTCCCACAGGATCAGACTCCCCCAGGATCGGGGTTCCCACGGGATCAGAGTCCCCCAGGATCAGACTCCCACAGGATCAGAGTCCCCCAGGATCAGACTCCCCCAGGATCAGGGTCCCCCAGGATCAGACTCCCCCAGGATCGGGTTCCCATGGGTTCCGGGGTGCCCGAGGCTCGGGGGTGTTGGGGTCCCACGGGATCAGACTCCCCCAGGATCAGCCTCCCCCAGGATCAGGTTCCCACGGGTTGCGGGGTGCCCCAAGCTCGGGGGTGTTGGGGTCCCACGGGATCAGACTCCCCCAGGATCAGACTCCCCCAGGATCAGACTCCCCCAGGATCAGGGTCCCACAGGATCAGCCTCCCCCAGGATCAGGTTCCCACGGGTTCCGGGGTTCCCCAAGCTCGGGGGGTGCCCCCACGCACCCGACTGGTCCTCGGTGGTGTCGGCCTCGTGGATCTGGTTGTCGAACCACATGTGTGCCACCGTCATGCGGTTCTGGGTCAGCGTGCCCGTCTTGTCCGAGCAGATGGTCGAGGTGGAGCCCAGCGTCTCCACGGCCTCCAGGTTCTTCACCAGGCAGTTCTTCCTCGCCATGCGCTTGGCTGTGAGGGTCAGGCACACCTGGGGGCACCCACGGGGGTCAGGGGGCGGGGGGTCCCCAAATAATGGGGGTCACAGACCCCTCGGTGCCCCCCAAACCTGCCCCCACAGCCCCCTCTCAGTGTGCCCCCAGTACATGGACCCCCACAGTAATCGCTTGGCTGTGAGGGTCAGACACTCCTGGGGGCACCCACGGGGGTCAGGGGGTGGAGGGACCCCCAGTATGGGGGGCACAGACCCCTCAGTGCCCCCCAAACCTGCCCCCACAGCCCCCTCTCAGTGTGCCCCCAGTACATGGACCCCCACAGTGATTACTTGGCTGTGAGGGTCAGACACTCCTGGGGGCACCCAAGAGGACCCGGGGGCACCCACGGGGGTCAGGGGGCGGGGGGACCCCCAATATGGGGGGCACAGACCCCCCGGTGCCCCCCAAACCTGCCCCCACAGCCCCCTCTCAATGTAGGGCCACCCATGGCATGGGCTTGGCCACCAGCGTCAGGCACACCTGGGGGCACCCACGGGGGTCAGGGGGCACCCACGGGGGTCTGGGGAAGGAGGCACCCCCGTGATGGGGGGCACAGACCCCCCAGTGCCCCCCAAACCTGCCCCCACAGCCCCCTCTCAGTGTAGGGACCCCCACGGTAATCACTTGGCAATCAGGGTCAGACACTCCTGGGGGCACCCACGGGGGTCAGGGGGCGGGGGGACCCAAAATATGGGGGGTACAGACCCCCCCGGTGCCCCCCAAACCTGCCCCCACAGCCCCCTCTCAGTGTGCCCCCAGTACATGGACCCCCACAGTGATTACTTGGCTGTCAGGGTCAGACACTCCTGGGGGCACCCACGGGGGTCTGGGGGCACCCCTGGGGGTCAGGGGGTGGTGGGACCCCAAATATGGGGGGCACAGACCCCCCAGTGCCCCCCAAACCTGCCCCCACAGCCCCCTCTCAATGTAGGGACCCCCATGGTAATCGCTTGGCTGTCAGGGTCAGACACTCCTGGGGGCACCCACGGGGGTCAGGGGGCACCCACGGGGGTCTCGGGGTGGGGATACTCCCAGTATGGGTGCACAGACCCCTCGGTGCCCCCCAAACCTGCCCCCACAACCCCCTCTCAACGCAGAGCCCCCCCATTGCAATCATCCCTCCCAGTGCCCTCCCAGTGCCCTCCCAGTGCCCC
>NW_016690826.1:12986-14802 GCF_001604755.1 Lepidothrix coronata
ACCCTCCCAGTGCCCTCCCAGTGCCCTCCCAGTGCCCCAAATGCCCCCCCAGTCCCTCCCAGTGCCCCCGTGCCCTCACCGTGACGGTGGCCAGCAGCCCCTCGGGCACGTTGGCCACGATGATGCCGATGAGGAAGATGACGGCCTCGAGCCAGGTGTAGCCGAGGATGAGGGAGAGGATGAAGAAGGAGAGGCCGAGGAAGACGGCCACGCCGGTGATGAGGCGGATGAAGTGCTCGATCTCCATGGCGATGGGCGTCCGGCCCACCTCCAGCCCCGAGGCCAGCGACGCGATGCGGCCCATGACGGTGCGGTCCCCCGTGGAGATGACGATGCCCCGCGCGGTGCCTGGGGGGAGGAAGGACCCCCGGAGTGACCTCGGGGTCCCCCCGTGTCCCCGGGGTGTGTGCGTGTCCCCTGTTCTCGTCCCCGTGTCCCCAGGGCGGGTGAGTGTCCCCTGTCCCCCCGGTGTGTCCCCTGTCCCCCAGTGTGTCCCCTGTCCCCCCCAGTGTGTCCCTGTCCCCCGTGGAGATGACGATGCCCCGCGCGGTGCCTGGGGGGAGGAAGGACCCCCGGAGTGACCTCGGGGTCCCCCGGAGTGACCTCAGTGTCCCCCCGTGTCCCCAGGGTTGGTGTGAGTGTCCCCTGTCCCCCCGGTGTGTCCCTGTCCCCCCCGGTGTGTCCCCTGTCCCCCCGTGGAGATGACGATGCCCCGCGCGGTGTCTGGGGGGAGGAAGGACCCCCGGAGTGACCTCGGGGTCCCCAGGGTGGGTGTGAGTGTCCCATGTCCCCCCAGTGTGTCCCTCTGTCCCCCCCGGTGTGTCCCCTGTCCCCCCAGTGTGTCCCCTGTCCCCCAGTGTGTCCCCTGTCCCCCCGGTGTGTCCCTGTCCCCCGTGGAGATGACGATGCCCCGCGCGGTGCCTGGGGGGAGGAAGGACCCCCGGAGTGACCTCGGGGTCCCCCAGAGTGACCTCAGTGTCCCCCCGTGTCCCCGGAGTGTGTGCGTGTCCCCTGTTCTCGTCCCCGTGTCCCCAGGGTGGGTGTGAGTGTCCCCTGTCCCCCCCAGTGTGTCCCTGTCCCCCGTGGAGATGACGATGCCCCGCGCGGTGCCTGGGGGGGGGAAGGACCCCCGGAGTGACCTCGGGGTCCCCAGGGTGGGTGTGAGTGTCCCCTGTCCCCCCCGTGTGTCCCTCTGTCCCCCCGGTGTGTCCCCTGTCCCCCGTGGAGATGACGATGCCCCGCGCGGTGCCTGGGGGGAGGAAGGACCCCCGGAGTGACCTCGGGGTCCCCCCGTGTCCCCGAGGTGTGTGCGTGATCCCTGTCCCCGTCCCCGTGTCCTCCCCGGGGTGGGTGTGAGTGTCCCCTGTCCCCCCGGTGTGTCCCCAGGGGGGTGTGAGTGTCCCCTGTCCCCCCGTGGAGATGACGATGCCCCGCGCGGTGCCTGGGGGGGGGAAGGACCCCCGGAGTGACCTCGGTGTCCCCCCGTGTCCCCGGGGTGGGTGTGAGTGTCCCCTGTCCCCATCCCTGTGTCCCCAGGGGGTGTCTGAGTGTCCCCATGTGCCCAGGGGGTGTCCCCCTGTGCCCAGGGTGGCAGTGCCCACCTTCCACACAGTTGGTGGAGAAGAAGCAGATGTTCTGTGTCCCCCTGTCCCCAGGGTGTCCCTGTGACCCTGTCCCTGTCCCCAGGGGGTGTTTGTGCCCCCCGTCCCCATCCCTCTGTCCCCAGGGGGTGTTTGTGCCCCCATCCCTGTGCCCAGGGTGGCAGTGCCCACCTTCCACGCAGTTGGTGGAGAAGAAGCAGATGTTCTGTGTCCCC
>NW_016690827.1:0-1335 GCF_001604755.1 Lepidothrix coronata
CTGGGGGGGCCTGGGCAGGGTTGGAGGGGCCCTCTGGGCCGGGCTGGACGTGGTGCCGGGGGCTTTGCAGGATGAGCAGGAGGAGGAGGAAGCTGCCAACCAAAAGCTGGCGCTGCAGAAGGCGAAGGAGGTGGCCGAGGTCAGCCCGCTCTCCGCGGCCAACATGTCCGTCACCATGTGAGTGCCCGGAGCCGGCCCGGGGAGAGCCCGGAGCCAGCCTGGATCCAGCCTGGATCCATCCCAGAGATACCAGGGATCCACCCCGGATCCATCCCAGAGCCATCCTGGATCCACCCATGTGGATCCACCCCAGAGCCATTGGGGATCTATCCCAGATCCACCCCAGAGCCATCCAAGATCCACCCCAGATCCACCCTGGATCCATCCCAGAGCCGTCCTGGATCCACCCATGTGGATCCACCCCAGAGCCATTGGGGATCTATCCCAGATCCTTTCCAGTGCCACCCCGGAGCCAGCCCAGAGCCATTGGGGATCCACCCTGGATCCATCCCAGATCCACCCCAGAGCCACTGGGGATCGACCCCATATCCACCCTGGATCCATCCCAGAGCCATCCTGGATCCATCCCGGATCCACCCCAGAGCCACTGGGGATCTATCCCAGATCCACCCTGGATCCATCCCAGAAACATCAGGGATCTATCCCAGATCCACCCGGGAGCCATCCCGGATCCATCCCAGAGCCATCCTGGAGCCATCCTGGATCCACCCCAGCGCCATTGGGGATCTATCCCAAATCCACCCTGGATCCATTCTGGATCCGTCCCAAACGCATTTCAGAGCCACCCCAGAGCCACCCCAGCACCATTGGGGATCTATCCCAGATCCATCCCAGATCCATCCCGGACCCATTTCAGAGCCACCCCAGAGCCATCCCGGATCTATCCCAGATCCATCCCAGATCTATCCCGGATCTATCCCAGAGCCATCCCAGATCTATCCCAGATCCACCCCAGAGCCATCCCAGATGATCCATCCCAATCCCAGAGCCATCCCGGATCCATCCCAGACCCATTTCAGAGCCATCCCAGATCCATCCCAGATCCATCCCAGATCCACCCCAGATCCATCCCAGATCTATCCTAGATCCATCCCAGAGCCATCCTGGATCCATCCCGGACCCATTTCAGAGCCAGCCCAGATCTATCCCGGATCCATCCCAGATCTATCCCGGATCTATCCCAGATCCACCCCAGAGCCATCCTGGATCTATCCCAGATCCATCCCGGATCTATCCCAGATCCACCCCAGAGCCATCCCGGATCTATCCCAGAGCCATCCCGGATCTATCCCAGATCCACCCCAGAGCCATCCC
>NW_016690827.1:2486-3859 GCF_001604755.1 Lepidothrix coronata
GTGGCCGAGGTCAGCCCGCTCTCCGCGGCCAACATGTCCGTCACCATGTGAGTGCCCGGAGCCGGCCCGGGGAGAGCCCGGAGCCAGCCTGGATCTGGCCTGGATCCATCCCAGAGACACCGGGGATGCACCTCAGATCCATCCCGGATCCACCCCAGCGCCACCTCAGAGCCACCCCAGAGTCATTGGGGATCTATCCCAGATCCACCTTGGATCCACCCGAGAGCCACCCCAGATCCACCCTGGATCCATCCCAGTGCCACCCCAGTGCCACCCCAGTGCCACCCCAGAGCCACTGGGGATCTATCCCAGATCCACCCCAGAGCCATCCCCGAGCCATCCCGGATCCATCCCGGCTCTATCCCGGGGCCATTCCCAGTTCCACCCTTGACTCCATCCCACCCACCCCCCCGCAGGAAGGAGCAGCAGAAGAACCAGAAACCCTCCAAATCCGTGTGGGAGCAGCGCACGAGCGAGCTGCGGAAGCAGAACCTGCTGGCGAGCCGGGAGGCGCTTTACAGCGAGCTGGAGCCCGAGGAGCGCTGGAAGGTGCCCTACGCTCGCCACCTCCGCCCGGACATGAAGACCCACCTGGACCGGCCGCTGGTCGTGGACCCGCAGGAGAACCGCAACAACAACACCAACAAAACGCGCCCCGCCGGCGGAGACCCCCCCCCGCCGCCCGACCCCCGCTTCGCGCCGCTGCGGCAGCCCCGGTACCCCGACCCCGGCGGAGGAGCCCCCCGGCCCGCCGAGCCCCCTCCACCCGGGGGGGTCCCCCCACCCCACGGGCGACGCCCCCGCAGCCGGAGCCGGGAGCCCCCCGAGCGGGACCCCAGCGCCGAGCGCGGCTTCGGGGCGGGGGACGGGGGGGAGCGGCACAAACCGAGGCACCGGAGCCGCGACGGCCGCGCCGGGTCCCCCGAGCGGGAGCACCGGAGGCACCGCGGGCACCGCAGGGCGACCGAGGAGGGTGAGGAAGGGGCGGCGAGGCCCGAGAGGCGCCCGAGGCACCGGGAAGGAGCCCGGCCGGCCCGGGGGGACGGGGACGGGGAGCAGCAGCAGCACCACGGGGACGACAGAGAGAGGCGGCGGCGGCACCGGCACGGGCCGCCCGCGGGGTACGACGGAGAGGGCAGGAGGGAGGACAAGGAGCGGCGGCACCGCAGGAGGAGGTGAGGGAGCGCGGAGGATCCCCCGGGGTTGGCGGGACCCCCCTCCAGAGCTGGGGGCTCCTCTGGATCCCAACAGAGACCCCGATATCCTTTGGCTCTCCCGGCTCTGTGTCCCCCCCCTCGGAGCTTTCCTGGGGGTGTCGGGGGGTCCGCTCTGAGCCCCCTCCTCCCCTCTGCTTCCCCTCCCACCCCCCTCCC
>NW_016690827.1:6931-8749 GCF_001604755.1 Lepidothrix coronata
CCACCACCACCACCTCTCTCTCTCTCTCTCTCTCTCTCTCTGTGTGTTGCTTCCGTCCGTCCGTCCGTCCTCGGCCGTTTGTCACCGCGTTGTGTCGTCCTGTCACCGTCCCCGTGGGGGGGGGAGGGAGGGAGGAGTAACATGCGAGTAAGGGAGGAGGAGGAAGGGCCTAGGGAGGGGTGAGAGAGCCCTGAGGGGCTGAGGATGCCCTGAGTAAAGGGGGAGTGTCCCCTGAGTAAGAGCTGAGCATCCCCTGAGTAAAGGCTGAGCATCCCCTGAGTAAAGGGGGAGCGTCCCCTGAGTAAAGGGGGAGCGTCCCCTGAGTAAAAGGTGAGGATCCCCAAAAGGGTGAGAATCCCCTGAGTAAGAGGTGAGCATCCCCTGAGTAAAGGGGAAGCATCCCCTGAGTAAAGGGTGAGCATCCTCTGAGTAAAAGGCGAGTGTCCCCCAGAGGGTGAGGATCCCCTGAGTAAAGGGGGAGCATCCCCTGAGTAAAAGGTGAGGATCCCCCAAAGGGTGAGGATCCCCTGAGTAAGAGGTGAGCATCCCCTGAGTAAAGGGGGAGCATCCCTTGAGTGAAGGGTGATTATCCCCCAAAGGATGAGGATCCCCTGAGTAAAGGGGGAGCATCCCCTGAGTAAAGGATGAGTGTCCCCCAGAGGGTGAGGATCCCCTGAGTAAAGGGGGAGCGTCCCCTGAGTAAAAGGTGAGGATCCCCCAAAGGGTGAGAATCCCCTGAGTAAGAGGTGAGCATCCCCTGAGTAAAGGGTGAGCATCCTCTGAGTAAAAGGTGAGGATCCTCCAAAGGGTGAGAATCCCCTGAGGGAAGGTTGAGCATTCCCTGAGTAAAGGGTGAGCATCCCTTGAGTGAAGGGTGATCATCCCCCAAAGGATGAGAATCCCCTGAGTAAGAGGTGAGAATCCCCTGAGTAAAGGATGAATGTCCCCCAAAGGGTGAGAATCCCCTGAGTAAAGGCTGAGCTTCCCCTGAGTGAAGGTTGAGGATCCCCTGAGTGAAGGGGGAGCACCCCCTGAGTAAAGGGTGAGCATCCCCTGAGTAAAGGGTGATCATCCCCCAAAGGATGAGAATGCCCTGAGGGAAGGATGAGCATTCCCTGAGTAAAGGGTGAGTATCCCTTGAGTGAAGGGTGATCATCCCCCAAAGGATGAGAATCCCCTGAGTAAGAGGTGAGAATCCCCTGAGTAAAGGATGAGTGTCCCCCAAAGGGTGAGAATCCCCTGAGTAAAGGCTGAGCTTCCCCTGAGTAAAGGGGGAGCACCCCCTGAGTAAAGGCTGAGCATCCCCTGAGTAAAGGGGGAGCACCCCCTGAGTAAAGGGTGAGGATCCCCCAAAGGCTGAGCATCCCCTGAGGGAAGGCTGAGCACCCCCTGAGTAAAGGCTGAGCATCCCCTGAGTGACTGAGCGCCCCCGAAGCAAAGCTGGAGCATCTTTTGAGTAACTGAGCGTCCCCAGAGTAACCTGGGCACTGCCCCTATAACCGAGTGACCCCAAAGCACGGGCTGAGCATCTCCCACCCCCTGAGCGAGGTGTGAGTAAGCCCGGAGCAGACCCCGAGTACCTCCCAGGAGGTCGGGATGTCCCGTGGCTCCCACGGGGAGTGCCGGGGGGTCCCGGGGAAGGGGGTCCTGGGAGGGGGGGTGGTCTGGGCTCTCACCGTGCCTTGTCTCTCCCCTTCCTCTGCCACCGCCGCAGGAGCAGCTCACGGTAAATCCTAAATCCTTCCGCCTTCGTCTCCGTCCTCGTCCTCTCCTCGTGCTCATGGTCGTGCCTCGCTCCCCCTTCCCCCTTCCTCCCCT
>NW_016690827.1:14442-17647 GCF_001604755.1 Lepidothrix coronata
AACGTGCTCTGGGCGCTGCTCACCCTCTTCACCGTCTCCACCGGCGAGGGGTGGCCGCAGTAAGGGCGGATTTCGGGGGGGGGACACCAGGGTTTTTGGGGGGTGGGGACGGACAGGGGGTGATGCCAAAACCGGCATGAAATGACTGCTCGGAGACGGTTTTGGGGTCTTTAAGCAGCAAAGGTGTTTAGTTCGAGCGACGCCGGGGAGGGTTGTTTGGGTGTTCCGGGGTCCTGTGGGGTCACCTGGGAGCACGTGGGGGGCACTTGAGGGCCAACTGGGGCCAACTGGGTCAACTGGGGTCACCTGGGAGCACATGGGGGGCACTCGAGGGTCACCCTGGGTCAACTGGGGCCAGCTGGGAGTCCCAGGGGTCACCTGGGAGCATGTAGGGGCACCTGAGGGGCACCCTGGGGGCACCCTGGGTCAACTGGGGCCAGCTGGTCAACAGGGGCTACCTGGGGTCAATAGGGAGTCCTGGGGTCGTCTGGGTCAACTGGGGTCACCTGGGAGCACATGGGGGGCACCTGAGGGTCACCCTGGGTCAACAGGTGCTACCTGGGGTCAATAGGAGGTCCTGGGGTCGTCTGGGGTCACTTGAGACCATCTGGGTCAACTGGGGTCACCTGGGAGTCCCAGGGGTCACCTGGGAGCATGTAGGGGCACCTGAGGGGCACCCTGGGGGCACCCCGGGTCAACAGGGGCTACCTGGGGTCAATAGGGGGTCCTGGGGTCGTCTGGGGTCACCTGGAACCATCTGGGTCAACTGGGGTCACCTGGGAGCACATGGGGGCACCTGAGGGTCACCATGGGGGCACCCCAGGTCAACAGGGGCTACCTGGGGTCAATAGGGGGTCCTGGGGTCGTCTGGGGTCACCTGGAACCATCTGGGTCAACTGAGGTCACCTGGGAGCACGTGGGGGCACCTGAGGGTCACCCTGGGGGCACCTGGGGCCAACTGGTCAACAGGGGCTACCTGGGGGTCAACAGGGAGTCCTGGGGTCGTCTGGGGTCATCTGGGACCATCTGGGTCAACTGGGGTCACCTGGGAGCACGTGGGGGCACCTGAGGGTCACCCTGGGGGCACCTGGGGCCAACTGGTCAACAGGGGCTACCTGGGGTCCATAGGGAGTCCTGGGGTCATCTGGGGTCACCTGGGACCACCTGGCTCACCTGGGGTACCTTCTCTCCCTTAATTAATCCCACAACACACATCCTCTGCCTCTGTCATTTCAACCCAAATGCAGCAGTTCCTCAGAGTGGGATGTGTGAGCCTCTCCTCAGAGCAGGATTCCAGCATCTCAAAAACCCTCGCTCTGTCTCACGGGACCCCCTTCCCACCCCCCCCGTCCCTGCCCCTCCCCGCAGGGTCCTCAAGCACTCGGTGGACGCGACGTACGAGAACCAGGGCCCGAGCCCCGGGTACCGCATGGAGATGTCCATCTTCTACGTCGTCTACTTCGTCGTCTTCCCCTTCTTCTTCGTCAACATCTTCGTGGCCTTGATCATCATCACCTTCCAGGAGCAAGGGGACAAGATGATGGAGGAGTACAGCCTGGAGAAGAACGAGGTGCCCCCTCCGTGNCCCCCGAGGACCCTCAAACCTCCTTCACCTCCTTCATCCTCCTCTGCTGAGCCCCGGGGGAGGCTCTGGGGGGCTCCGGGGGGGGTCACACCCACCCCCCCACCCCTCCCCACGACCCCCCAGGGGCGAGTACCTGGTGTACGAGAAGGACAACGAGGTGAAGGCGCAGAAGAGGGAGTGGAAGAAGTACGAGTTCCACTACGACAACGTGCTCTGGGCGCTGCTCACCCTCTTCACCGTCTCCACCGGCGAGGGGTGGCCGCAGTAAGGGCGGATTTCGGGGGGGGGACACCAGGGTTTTTGGGGGGTGGGGACGGACAGGGGGTGATGCCAAAACCGGCATGAAATGACTGCTCGGAGACGGTTTTGGGGTCTTCAAGCAGCGAAGGTGTTTAGTTCGAGCGACGCCGGGGAGGGTTGTTTGGGTGTTCCGGGGTCCTTTGGGGTCACCTGGGAGCACGTGGGGGGCACCTGAGGGCCAACTGGGGCCAACTGGGTCAACCGGGGTCACCTGGGAGCACAGGGGGTGTGCCTGAGGGCCAACTGGGGCCAACTGGGTCAACTGGGGTCACCTGGGAGCACCTGGGTGCACCTGAGGGCCAACTGGGGCCAACTGGGTCAACCGGGGTCACCTGGGAGCACAGGGGGTGTGCCTGAGGGTCACCTTGGGGGCACCCCGGGTCGACAGGGGCTACTTGGGGTCAACAGGGACTACCTGGGGTCAATAGGGGGTCCTGGGGTCGTCTGGGGTCACCTGGCTCAACTGGGGTCACCTGGGAGCACGTGGGGTCACCTGAGGGTCACCCTGGGGCCAACTGGTCAACAGGGGCTACGTGGGGTCAGTAGGGAGTCCTGGGGTCATCTGGGGTCATCTGGGACCATCTGGGTCAACTGGGGTCACCTGGGAGCATGTGGGGGCACCTGAGGGTCACCCTGGGGGCACCTGGGTCAACTGGTCAACAAGGGCTACCTGGGGTCAGCAGGGGCTACCTGGGGTCAACAGGGGTCCTGGGGTCGTCTGGGGTCACTTGGGACCATCTGGGTCAACTGGGGTCACCTGGGAGCATGTAGGGGCACCTGAGGGTCACCCTGGGGGCACCTGGGGCCAACTGGTCAACAGGGGCTACCTGGGGGTCAACAGGGGCTACCTGGGGTCAACAGGGGTCCTGGGATCATCTGCGGTCACTTGGGACCATCTGGGTCAACTGGGGTCACCTGGGAGCATGTGGGGTCAGCTGAGGGTCACCCTGGGGGCACCTGGGGCCAGCTGGTCAACAGGGGCTACCTGGGGTCGTCTGGGGTCACTTGGGACCATCTGGGTCAACTGGGGTCACCTGGGAGCATGTGGGGGCAACCTGATGGTCACCCTGGGGGCACCTGGGGCCAACTGGTCAACAGGAGCTACCTGGGGTCAACAGGGGCTACCTGGGGTCGTCTGGGGTCACTTGGGACCATCTGGGTCAACTGGGGTCACCTGGGAGCATGTGGGGGCACCTGAGGGTCACCCTGGGGGCACCCCTGGGTCAACAGGGGCTACCTGGGGTCAACGGGGGGTCCTGGGGTCGTCTGCAGCAGTTCCTCAGAGTGGGATGTGTGAGCCTCTCCTCAGAGCAGGATTCC
>NW_016690827.1:19113-21722 GCF_001604755.1 Lepidothrix coronata
AACCAGAGCTTGGGTTGTTTGGGGTCTCTGGGTGGATTTTAGGCCTTGTCAGGGTTAGACACACTAAAATCAACCAGAGCTTGGGTTGTTTGGGGTCTCTGGGTGGATTTTAGGCCTTGTCAGGGTTAGACACACTAAAATCAACCAGAGCTTGGGTTGTTTGGGGTCTCTGGGTGGATTTTAGGCCTTGTCAGGGTAGGCCCTCCCAACACCAAAACCAACCAGAGTCTGGGTTGTTTGGGGTCTCTGGGTAGATTTTAGGCCTTGTCAGGGTTAGACCCACAAAAACCGAGCAGAGCTTGGGTTGTTTGGGGTCTCTGGGTGGATTTTAGACCTTGTCAGGGTTAGACCCTCCCGCCAGAGGCCTCTCTGGGGTGGGTGACCAGAGCAGTGACTTCCTACGGAGATCTTGGGTCGTTTGGGGTCTCTGGATGGATTTTAGGCCTTGTCAAGGTTAGACCCACCAAAACCAACCAGAGCTTGGGTTTTTTGGGGTCTCTGGGTGGATTTTAGGCCTTGGCAGGGTTAGACCCTCCCAACACCAAAACCAGCCAGAGCTTGGGTTGTTTGGGGTCTCTGAATGCATTTTTAGGCCTTGTCAGGGTTAGACCCTCCTATTTGGGGTCTCTGGATGGATTTTAGGCCTTATCAGGGTTAGACCCTCCTGTTTGGGCTCTCTGGATGGATTTTAGGCCTCGTCAGGGTTAGACCCTCTCATTTAGGGTCTCTGGATGGATTTTAGGCCTTGGCAGGGTTAGACCCACAAAACCCAAGCAGAGCTTGGGTCGTTTGGGGTCTCTGGATGTATTTTAGGCCTTGTCAGGGTGGGTGACCCCCCGTGTCCCCCCCTTTTCCCCAGAGGGCCTGCATCGACTTTGCCATCAGTGCCAAGCCGCTGACCCGGCACATGCCCCAGAACCGCCAGAGCTTCCAGTACCGCATGTGGCAGTTCGTGGTGTCCCCCCCCTTCGAGTACACCATCATGGCCATGATCGCCCTCAACACCATCGTCCTCATGATGAAGGTGGGCGGGCGGGGGGCTTGGGGGGGCCCAGGGAGCCCCCTCGGGGGTTGTTCTCGGTCCCCGCGAACCCCCCCCCGGGGTGGGTGGGGGGCTGGGGGTCCCTGAGAGGGTTAGGGGTCTCTGAGGGGGGGTAATTGGGGGTCCCTGGGGGGGGTTGGGGGTCCTCCTCCGTCCCCTCTGGGAGGTGTCGCTGTCCCCTGGAGCTGGACTGCGCTTCTGGATCCATCCCTGTCCCCCAGGGCCTGTCTCTGCCCCCTCAGATCCATCCCTGCCCCCTCGGATCCATCCCTGCCCCCCGGATCCATCCCTGTCCCCCAGGGCCTGTCCCTGCCCCCTCAGATCCATCCCTGCCCCCTCGGATCCATCCCTGTCCCCCAGGGTCTGTCCCTGNAATTTAAATTTAAGTTTAAGTTTAAATTGAAGTTTAAGTTTAAGTTTAAATTTCAGTTGGAATTTAAATTGAAGTCTAAGTTTAAATTTAAGTTTAAATTTCAGTTGGAATTTAAATTTAAGAGGTGGGGTCAAACCACCTTCGTCCCCTCAGGTTTGAACGGTGGCAAATCAAAGATATTTCTATGAAGTGAGTCGTTTATTCAGACAGATGAGCAGACACAAAGATCTTGATCAGAATTATCAAAACCTACCAGGAGGGTGTAATATGGAATAAAATAGTACAGGGCACCGTATCAAAGCAATTATGTTAAAACAATTATCTGTATAGCCTGTGGAAGAACCTGTCCTGGTTCTAAAAAAAATAATTATTTTTTAAAGTTATTTCATTATTTTTAGTATTTCATTATTTTTACTATTTTATTGTTTTTATTATTAAGTTATTTTCATTATTTATTTTTGCTGTGTAATTATTTTGCTCTTTTTATTGTCTTTCTTCTCGTTATTCTTTTATTTTTCTTGGGGTTTTTTTTGGGGGGGAGGTTGGTTTTTTTTATGTTTGTTTGATTGGGGTTTTTTTGATTTTGTTCTTGTTGTTGTTGTTTCTTGGGTTTTGTTCATTTTTTTTGTAAATAACGAGTCAGCCCCGTGAAAGTCAGGCCAGGCTTTTATACCTTAGAACAGGTTCCCAGGCCTGGCAGCAGCTCATCCATCCTAAACATCCCCCCCTCCTAAACACCCCCCCAAATCCCGAACCTCTGCTCCTTCATCTTCCTCTGCTCCTTCCTGCTGAGCCCCAGGGGGCTCCAGAGGGGTCCCCAAACTGCTCCCCCCCCCCCAGACCCCCCAGACACACCCCTGTCCCCTGGTGGGGGTCACAGTCACCCCCCTCACCCACTCCCTCCCCTCAAACCCACCCAGAGACCCCAAACCCCCCCCAGGGACCCGAACCTCGGCTCCTTCATCTTCCTCTGCTCCTTCCTGCTGAGCCCCAGGGGGCTCCAGAGGGGTCCCCCAACCGCCCCCCCCCCCCCAGACCCCCCAGACACACCCCTGTCCCCTGGTGGGGGTCACAGTCACCCCCCTCACCCACTCCCTCCCCTCAAACCCACCCAGAGACCCCAAACCCCCCCCAGGGACCCACAACACTCCCCCAGAGACCCCCAAAACCTTCCCTGGGACCCCCAAATCCCCT
>NW_016690828.1:0-2359 GCF_001604755.1 Lepidothrix coronata
GCCTCCTTTGGGCTCGCCAGACCCTGAGAAAGCCTTTGAATTATCTGCAGCTGCTGTCATGTGTCTCTCTCCTCCTTCCTCAAAATCTTGTATATTTGCTTTTTGCTAGTGATTTTTCTTGGTTTCTTTATGCAAAGCCAAATCTCATCGTCTAGTCTTCATGTTCCCTGGACTAAAACCTCAGATCCTCCTTTCCTCTTCAAGCAGAAGATCAGCTTGTATTATAGGTGAAGAATTAATTTTTCTAATTATTTTACTTTCTTTTTTTTAAAGACATGTGTCTTTATATATATATATATATATATATTTAAACTCAATACAGAAGTAAGGAGAGGAAATCGTATTGATAATTATTTCCAGGAATTCAGACTTACCATTTTAGTTGGGATATTTTTGACTTCAAGTTGTATAACCGGATAGGGCTCAACGAGAAGCTTGAGAAGCTGGTAGTTTCAGTACTTACCAATATCTTATGAATTTTAGTACTTTTAAATGAGCGTAAGCAAATAGCAAGCTTTTTGCTGCACAGATTTCACGTGTGTAGAAAGATATTGTACCTGTTTGAATTCCCTAACACATAAGAGCAAACTATTCCTGGTTGTTTACAGTGCTCTGTGCAAACAGGCAAACATTTACACCATGCATTTAAGATGGAAAACCTCGAACCAAGAAATTCTAGTCTTTGCCATTGCTATCTGTGCATTTCATTATTGTCATCAATGATGGAAGTTCAAGCTTCAGATAAAATGAATGTTTTCCTTCCTTACACACAGCTGATATAAGCATGTCATAAACCTGCAGTCCCATCTCAGTGTTTTTCCCTGAAATGCTGCTTACTAATCACATTTAAAAACTGCCAATACAACTGTACTACTTGAAGATGTATTAGGTACTCCAGCTTGCCAAGGGACAACAGATTTCTTGATGTGAGATGTGTTCATCTTCAAGTTCTTCCTCTTTGTTATATTTTTTCCATAGTTTCTAGAATGATTTTTATAGAGCTGCATCTTCAGTTTTGTCATGGAGTCTACTGGTCATTCTTCAAAGACATCAGAAATCAGATAGGAAAAAATTGTCTCACATCACTTTTTGTCTATTTGAACATAGAAAAATGGGAAGAAGAATGAAAAGGGGAAGAGGAAGTCAAGGCAAGGAACAAAGGACTACAAGTGAAAGAACTGTGTTTGACTCGAGACATAGATCAGTAAACAAAAAGATAGAAAGATTAAAGACTGTTATTTTTCACAAGTCACTAGTAACTACTTTTACTCAAAACAAGAACGCTCAGAAAGCCTACACTAACATTCTCAGACTAGTGGCTTCTGAAGCAATGTTACCTGAGAAAAATTTTGTAGGTTTGGTAAAAATAATGCCACTGTTATAAAGTTTGTTAAAATTAAATAGTGCAAAGTTGAGAAGCTTCTTAACTGCTCTAAGCTTGCGCATATCTACAGGGAGACCAGGTGTTTACTGTTTCTTTTTCATTGCCTGTAAAAATTTTGAGATACCAAGTTCTTGAGTACATTCTTAAAATGCTACTGCAAAGAAAAGGCTGACAGCTCTGAAAACAAAAAAAAGAAAGGGTAGGCTATTAAAAGCCTCTAAATTAAGCCCTCTGGAGATGTTGGTAAGAAGCAAAAAGTGAAATTTTTGAAGGAAACTCATTTTCTTTAAAAGAAGGCATTAATGATATATTTTTTGATGTTACTATTGGTATACGGTCTTTCAGGATTATCTTTCTCTTTGTTGTTATTGCTCTTCTTCAACACTTGCATTGAAGGGCAGCTGGATGCTTTTGCAGTCTTGCCTCCAAACGAGTGAGGAATTGACAAAGATGTCCTGCTCACAGATGCATCTTCCACTTTATTAATATCAGAATTTGAAGAATTTATGACATCCTGACCTGGAAGAACCCTCTTTTTTCATGTCACAGGTTTATGACCATACCATAGCTTTGCTCTTTGATCTTCAATGAAAAAAACTACCTTGATAAGTCTCCTGTCTGCCAATGGGAATGTTTTGTCACAATAGCCACAATTTATAGAGAATCCTGATCTGAAATGCTCAACGAGTTAGATTTTTGGACTGCAAGGATGAAGCCTACCAACCTCTCTGGAAAACCACCAGGCATCCTACAGTGTGGAGGTCTACGATAGAAGAAAGTTTTACTTACTGCTTATATTAAATTATTTTGTACAACCTTTTGTACTATAAGTGTTTCAATACAGCTGCCTTTCACAGCAATGGGGAGTTCCACTGAAAAGGAAATGACTTAGTAAAATACACAGTTTCAAAGACAGAATGACATCAAGTAGAACTTTTTACCCTTTTCTTCCAATCTCAAGAAAAATTATAACTT
>NW_016690828.1:9304-14726 GCF_001604755.1 Lepidothrix coronata
TCATTTTTAAAAGAAAATTCTGTTCAATCACAAGAGTTTAGTATAGCACAAGGTCTGTAAATGCCACCTTCATTTTCTCTGAATACCACAAGGAATACACTTTTTTTCTTTTCATATATACTTTAAAAATTCTGCCCAAGGACAGTGCAAAGGGCTGGAGTACATACAAACCCACACATCCTTGACTGAAGACACCATGGCTAAATTAAAGTGAATTGCTTTTAGTTTCTTGTTATGTAATATAAAATATTCATACCCGCAACAGGGAAAGATTTGCATGGATTGGTCCAATTTGAATTATATCTGTCATAGAATTTAATTGGCTTTGACAGATGCACTTGCAAAATTGATATTAAAGCCTGAAAATTGTACAGGACAGTGTCAATGCCAGCAAACCAAACAGAAAGTAGCAAAGTAGTTCTGCTTAGCAAGCTATTAATTCCTCTTAGGAGTACATTACCAAGGTACAAATAGGGTAACAAGTCTGTTACTGTCAGACAACCCTCACAGTAGAGCACTTAGTGATATATAGAGAAAACCACATAGTAATTCATAGATTTCTTTTACTGAAGGAGAGTGAGACTGCATCATAGTTACTATCAACATCTTCAGAGAAATGATAGGCAAATAACAAATGCTACTGCAGTGTTTGTGGTAGCAATAATTACTTGCAATATCAGAGTCAAAGATTTAAAGGTGACCATTGCCCATCAAAAGAAATAGAGAAAAAAATCCAAAGCAGAAAAATCACTTAGGGAACATGTGTTTCCATGCTCTCTGAGAAAAGGCATTCTTTGTCATTCGGTTCAAGTTTTAGCTGATCTATACAGTAATGTGTTGTCTGTCCTCCCAGTTCTTAGCACTCTATCTGACATTTGATACAAGACCAACATTTTCTAGGTGACCTGCCATCATCAAATCCTTGGTATCTAGGGCTTGAACATGCTTCTGCTGAAGCTGATGGCAAAACACTTACTGGCTTAACTGGGATCATGATAAGGGCTATGCGCCATTTAATAACAGAGGCCAGAAAATGTCAGGCTGCTTTTTGCTTGTCAGATCCAGGTGCTGTTCCTGTGGGCAGAAATCTCGCAGCGGATCACGAAGAGGAAGAGCACTTCCAGATCTTGTGTACTTTACCCCTGGAGAGAGGAGGGGCAAGGGCAGGCCAGGCATGTTGAAATAAATATTCCTGTAGCACAGGAATATTTATGGCATGGCTGGTGAGCGTGTGGCTTGGGAGAGCCAGGTACTGTGCTCTGCAGGCCATGCTGCCAGGGAGCAGCCTGCCTGCCTGTAGGATCGTGTAGCACCCTCTGCCAGGACTCTGCTACGGTCCTGCACTTCGAATGTCAAGGATCTAAAAGGAAAGCAGGTGTTGGTGATCATATGTTACTTCAGCACACATCCACAGACACTTCCTCACTGTGGCTGCTCCTCCACATAATGACAAGGAAACCCAAACGGAGCTATTTCATCTCCTACAGAAATTGTACTGTGGGGTTGGAGTGGGAAGTGAGCTCAGCATTGCTTTGAGAAGTGGGCACAGTTCAGATGTTCTTGTTTTTGAGGGAATCAGGCACCTAGGAGGTGCTTATTCTTAGAAAGCTATTCTTTGTGCTGGCACTCTTAGAGATGAGGCCTGGGTTCAACTCCTCCAAACTTCACATCCCTCACCATTCACATCCGCTTCATGGCTAGGAAAGTGCACAAAACTCAGAGGCTATTCTATACATTTCTGCAGAAATTACTTTTTAATCTCAGGGTTTTTTCACGCGTTTTTAGTCCTATAAATTTTATCAATGGCTCTTTAAGTGGGATATTGTCATTTGAACAATTATTCTCATATCCCTTCCCCCTGCCTGACTGCTGATAGCAGCAGGAAAGAACTAAAGGAAACTAAAGAAATTAAAGGCATATTTTTTCTGTTCACTTAGTGTGTTTGACAGCATTTTGTATCTATTCACCCTCATTGTTTCCTCACTGCAATCATTTGGCTGCTTCCCATTTGTGCAGGCATAGTAGCAGCTGAAAAGAGAAAACGTCTTAAACCAAGAGGAATAATACTGTAGTATTATAAAGACTGGCAGGTTAAATAGCTAAATGTCATGGGGACTCTCGATTTTATTGATTATATGGAGTCAATGGTATCTTCCTCATAAATATGTAGTCCATATACATTTTCATAGACTTAGTAAAAGCTTAAATTATACCTTACAATTAGACAATTAATTTGTGCTATTGCTCTGAACTGCCGTCTAAGCATTTATCTCCTCCATATTTTAACTTAAGTTGTGGCACCATTTCATTATTCCTTTAGCAGATCCATCTGAAGAGGTTCACATCCTGCCCACAGACACTTCTTCCTTCCCACACCCTGCCTGAAGTGCACTCGGTTGTGCTGACTTCGCTCTTTCTGTGGCCACACTCCAAACCATAGCTTTGACAAGATATTATATTTCAAAAACATGCAGAGACAAGCTGAACAGGCCTTTTTTATGAATTATTTTCTTTTGTCTGTGTGTGTAATTCCATTTTCTTTGCATGTCCTGTGTCACAGTTCCATTTTAAGCCACACTAGATGATAGTTAGGTTGATCTAGGAACTAGGAGTAAGACTAACTTCCAGTAAGAACCTCTTAAATCAGATGTACAGCCAAAGAAATATTAACAAGCTGGATAAGTTTACCTGATCTAAAGGCTGGATTCCTAAAATGGATTGATTTCATAAGAAGTTCTCCTCTTGTGAGGAGAGAAGCATCTGCAAGATTTCTGCAACCAATTTTGATACAGTATTGGTATTCAATATTACTGCAGAACAGGCTGTTTTGTTTAACAGTATGATTTCCATTTTAGCAGCACCTATAAAGCAAATGAAGGATGAGGACTTTATGAAACTAAGCACTGTTCAAGTAAGACCTTGTTTTTATAGCACGAAGCAAAGGTGAACCCCTGTCATTAGTGCTCACACTGCAGATGTCAAAATGTGTTCAGCAAGGTGATGAAAGAGATAAAATCCAAGTTTGGGATGGTGAGCTAACATTATCAGCAAACCTATTTAGACAGAAATTTTTTCAAAACGTTGAATGGTATAGGGCAATTGTCAGCAATAGTATGTAGTAGAGTTGTGCAGTCTTCTATATGTTCTTTGAATTTCTTGCACAGGCTCCAGAGGAAGGTAGTTCCATGGCCATGCCCTAAAATCCTATCAGTTTTGATGCAGTTCAGACCTTCATGGAGCTTCACGGTTCTTACTATATTCATGTCAATGCTATCATTGTGTCTCATAATGCAACATTGCCTTATAAAGAAGGCAGTAGTAGTAACAGTTTGGGTGCCCTCTAGATGAAAATGAGTATGAGCTTCCTCTAGGTTATAGTGGGCTCTAGGATGAAGCCCTGTGGGAAAAGGGAAATGCTTTCTAATCTAAGAAACTCCTTTTCCTGGGACTGGGCACATCATCTCAGCCTTTGGTGTTTGGTGTCCTTCCAGGCTAGTTGTAGTAACACTTTAGTGGATCCCTTATGTGCCTATTGTGTAATGAATGCCAGCTTCTTATCATTCTCATGCATCCCAGATAGAATTCCCTAGATTTCCTATCTAGACACTTACTGCTTTGTATTAAAGCCCTTGTGTCTGATCTGAGTGTGAGGGTTTATTGATACATCTATGCTTCAGTAAGCAAGAACAGACATATATTTATCATAATGTTATCTTTAGATTCACTTCTGATTTCTCTTGTTCTCCTAGGATCTCATGTCTCCTGTGCCTGGTCTCACCCAGGAATGCTGTAATGTGCGAGCACAGGCAGGCGTTTGTTCGTACGCACACACAGACATGCGCGCACGTACACGTACGGAGACACATACTTTCTGTTGGAGAGCCAGAAGAGCAGTGCTGAGATACTGCCAGATAGCACAGTTATAGCAGATTCTGACATTGCAAACACTATAATATTTTGCAGATATTTCATTCTACTACTTCCTGGTCTGAAGGGGCTTCAAAAACAGTCTGGCTATCTTGCTGGGGTTTTTTCTCTCTTGTGGTACAGGACCTTCTGCTGTGCCTTTTGCAATCAGACGTGTCTATCTCGTATTGGTCTTTTTAGCCACCAACGTGCTTGTAACAAATGTGGGTAGAGCCTTCCTAAATCTTCGTTCACAAAGCCCAGCCATGGTACAGGACCCCTGCGCTAGACAAGGCTCTTATTACTGAACTGGCCATTCAACAAGATCTTGACTTAACATAGTGCAACTCTTTAACACATTCTACCCTTAGTTTCATTTTAGTTTTGAAGCACTGAGAAAGCCAACTAACCTGAAAGGTGCCACATGTGCCCTGCTGCATTGGGCATGAGAAGGAAAGAGGAGAAATCATATCCACAAGTAGCACAGAGACCTGGAAATGAACTCAGAGGTTTAAAATTGTATTTCAAAAGAATAGTGCTCCAATGCTAATTTAATGGCACAATTTCTATTTTACTGATTTCAGTTTTAAATTCTAGTAACGGTTAGATATGAGGCGATCAACTGCTATATTTTTTTTCATATAGCAGTGCCTATTTTCTGAATACAATACGAATATTATTTCCCTGTCCCCCAAGGGTGAAGTAATTTTTTTTTCCTTCCTAAAGTTTTCACTCATGTTAAATTGTCATAACAAGTCATTTTAACTATCTGTGTTCAAATGGGTTACTCTGAAAATAAAAGAGGCCACATTTGAATTTCCAGGTAGCGTGCCATTAGGAATCCAATTTTGGGGTATTCAATAGGTTATGAAAATGTGAGATTTTTATGGAATTTCAGGCTGGGGGACTGCATAGTTCCTGATCATGTGTGTATGGTACCTGTACCCCTGCTCCAAGGGAATTCAGACAGACATGACGTGCTTGAAATTTTTTCAGAAACCTTGACATCTGCAAACAGATCAAAACAGTATTGGACATTGAATAATAGAGATTCCTCTAAAAAAAAAAATGTTTTTATGGTTAAATTTAAGTGGTCTTATTCACACAGCTGTGATGTGTCATGAACAGATAAATAACAATTGAGAACAGGACTCCAAGCTACTGTTTCCAGCACAGAAGGGGACACTGTGATTACTGTGCTAGCAGCTGTTCTCTTTAAATGAAGGACACTTTTACAGACAAGTTGTATAGAATAGGAGAGGAATAAAATAAAAATGTGCCCAAGTAAAGGGAAGAAGGGATCTACCAGACCTTTCCTAAGCCTACAATGTCAGTAAATTCAGACATCCGACTAAAAGTTTTACAGGTTGATTTCAAAATTAAATTTGTGTGATTTTCATTTCCTTTTTAGCAAAAGGGTATAGTAGTATATAGTCATCATCATGGCTGGGCTTCGCGAACGAAGATTTGGGAAGGCTCTATCCACATTTGCTACAGGCATGTTGGTGGCTTATGA
>NW_016690829.1:0-1475 GCF_001604755.1 Lepidothrix coronata
GTGCTCAGTAATGCCCCTGGACTGGCACAGGCACTGCTGACAATGTTTTCCTTCCCCTCTCTGATTCCATTCCCACTGTTTTGTACAGACTCCCTGTGGGAAGATTTTGCACTGTACAGTTTGATAAGTTAGTGCAGATGTGTGTTTGCAGGCATGTTCTTCTTCTGTATTCCCCGATAAAATTCAGTAAATTGATACCTGGCTTGAACTTTTTCACCCCCATAGTACTATTTTTATTTATTTCTCCAGAACAGCTGGAGAAAATGAAGGTACACTTAGCCCCAGTTCACTTGCTGCTGTAATCTCTTCACCTTTTCTTCTTTTCCCCTCCCCCAAACTGATGGGTAACTGTGAAACCCAAGGTCAGGAATGTGGTTGGAATTCCAGGCCCCAGTCTGGCCCCAGTCTGGGGGAGGTGATGTAACAGGGGAGATGTTACATCACAGGAGAGGATGTGATGTCACAGGGAGGATGTGATGTCACAGGGGAGGATGTGATGTCATAGGAGACATGCGATGTCACAGAGGGGGATGCGATGTCACAGAGGAGGATGTGATGACATAGAGAGCTGTGATGTTGCAGAGAGGATGTTATGTCACAGAGGAAGATGTGATGTCACAGAAAGGATGTGATGTCACAGTCGAGCTATGATGTCACAGGAGAGCTGTGATGTCACAGAGGAGGAGGCAATGTCACAGGGAGCTGTGGTGTTACAGAGGAGGATGTGATGTCCAGAGGTGAATATGATGTCACAGAAAGAATGTGATGTCACAGTAGAGCTGTGATGTCATAGGAGAGTTGTGATGTCACAGAGGAGGAGGTGACGTCATAGGAGACATGCGATGTCACAGAGAAGGATGTGATGTCACAGAGGAGTATGTGACATCATAGGAGACATGTGGTGTCACAGACAAGGATGTGATGTCATAGGAGACATGCGATGTCACAGAGAAGGATGTGATGTCACAGAGGATCTGTGATGTCACAGAGGAGAATGTGATGTCCAGAGGTGGATGTGATAGAACAGAGGAAGATGTGATGTCCAGAGGTGGATGTGATGTCACAGAGAAGGATGTGATGTCACAGGGGATCTGTAATGTCACACAAGAGAATGTGATGTCATAGGACACATGCGATGTCACAGGGGGGGTTATGAAGTCACAGAGGAGGTTGTGATGTCCACAGGTGGATGTGAAGTCACAGGGAAGATGTGATGTCATAGGAGACATGTGATGTCACAGAGAAGTATTTGAAGTCATAGAGGAGGATATGATGTCACAGGAGAGGATGTGATGTCATAGGAGACATGCGATGTCACAGAGGAGGATATGATGTCACAGAGGAGGATGTAATGTCACAGAGGAGGATGTGATGTCAAAGGAGACATGCGATGCCACAGAAGGGGATATGATGTCACAGGGAGGATGTGATGTCACAGAGGAGGGTCTGATGTCACAGGGGAGGATGTGATGTCA
>NW_016690829.1:3892-6691 GCF_001604755.1 Lepidothrix coronata
GTCACAGGAGAGCTGTGAAGTCACAGAGAAGGATGTGATGTCACAGAGGAGGATGTGTTGTCACAGAGGAGGATGTGATGTCATAGGAGACATGTGATGTCACAGAGGAGGATGTGATGTCACAGAGGAGGATGTTATGTCACAGGGAGTTGTGATGTCACAGGGGAGGATGTGATGTCACAGGAGAGCTGTGATGTCACAGAGAAGGATGTGATGTCACAGAGGAGGATGTGTTGTCACAGAAGAGGATGTGATGTCATAGGAGACGTGATGTCATGGAGGAGGATAGGATGTCAAAGGAGAGGATGTGATGTCATAGGGGACATGCGATGTCACAGAGGAGGATGTGATGTCACAGAGGAGGGTGTGATGTCACAGAGGAAAATGTGATGTCACAGGGGAAGATGTGATGTCACTGAGGCGGATGTGATGTCCAGAGCTGGATGTGAAGTAGCAGGGAGGATGTGACATCATAGGAGACATGTGATGTCACAGAGAAGGATGTGATGTCACAGAGGAGGATGTGACATCATAGGAGAGAATGTGATGTCATAGGAGACATGTGATGTCACAGAGAAGCATTTGATGCCATAGAGGAGGATATGATGTCACAGGAGAGGATGTGATGTCATAGGAGACGTGCGATGTCCCAGAGGAGGATGTAATGTCACAGAGGAGCTGTGGTGTTACAGAGAAGGATGTAATGTCACAAGATATCTGTGATGTCACAGAGGAGGATGTGATGTCATAGGAGACATGGGGTGTCACAGGAGTGCTGTGATGTCACAGAGGAAGCTGTGATGTCAAAGGAGACATGCGATATCACAGAAGGGGATATGATGTCACAAAGGAGAATGTGATGTCATAGAGAGCTGTGATGTCACAGAGGAGGATGTGATGTCACAGTGGAGCTGTGATGTCACAGAGGAGGATTTGATGTCACAGTGGAGCTGTGATGTCACAGAGGAGGAGGATGTGATGTCATAGGAGACATGTGATGTCACAGAGATGCATTTGATGTCATGGAGGAGGATATGATGTCACAAGAAAGGATGTGATGTCACAGGAGACATACGATGACACAGAGGAGAATGTGATGTCACAGAGGAGGATGTGATGTCACAGAGGAGGATGTNGATGTCACAGGGGGGATGTGATGTCACAGAGGAGGATGTGATGTCATAGGAGACATGCGATGTCACAGGGGGGATGTGATGTCACAGAGGAGGATGTGATGTCATAGGAGACATGCGATGTCACGGGGGGGTTATGAAGTCACAGAGGAGGTTGTGATGTCCAGAGGTGAATGTGAAGTAGCAGGGAGGATGTGACATCATAGGAGACATGTGACGTCACAGAGAAGGATGTGATGTCACAGAGGAGGATATGACATCATAGGAGATAATGTGATTTCATAGGAGACGTGATGTCACAGAGAAGCATTTGATGCCATAGAGGAGGATATGATGTCACAGGAGAGGATGTGATGTCATAGGAGACATGCGATGTCCCAGAGGAGGATGTGATGTCACAGAGGAGGATGTGATGACACAGAGTAGGGTGTGATGTCACAGAGGAAGAGGATGTAATGTCACAGAGGAGGATGTGATGTCACAGAAAAGGATGTGATGTCACAGAGGAGGATGTGACGTCATAGGAGACATCTGATTTCAGAGACAAGGATGTGATGTCATAGGAGACATGCGATGTCACAGAGAATGATGTGATGTCACATGGAGCTGTGGTGTTACAGAGAAGGATGTAATGTCACAAGATATCTGTGATGTCACAGAGGAGGATGTGATGTCATAGGAGACATGGGATGTCACAGGAGAGCTGTGATGTCACAGAGGAGGATGTGATGTCAAAGGAGACATGCGATGCCACAGAAGGGGATATGATGTCACAAAGGAGGATGTGATGTCATAGAGAGCTGTGATGTTGCAGGGAGGATGTGATGTCACAGGAGAGCTGTGATGTCACAGAGGAGGATGTTATGTCACAGGGAGCTGTGATGTCACAGGGGAGGATGTGATGTCACAGGAGAGCTGTGATGTCACAGAGNTAGAGAGCTGTGATGTTGCAGGGAGGATGTTATGTCACGGAGGAAGATGTGATGTCACAGAGAAGCGTGTGATGTCACAGTAGAGCTATGATGTACAGGAGAGCTGTGATGTCACAGAGGAGGAGGTGATGTCACAGGGAGCTGTGGTGTTACAGAGGAGGATGTCATGTCCAGAGGCGGATGTGATGTCACAGAAAGGATGTGATGTCACAGTAGAGCTGTGATGTCATAGGAGAGCTGTGATGTCACAGAGGAGGATGTGACGTCGTAGGAGACATGTGATGTCAGAGACAAGGATGTGATATCACAGAGGAGGATGTGACGTCATAGGAGATGTGTGATGTCACAGACAAGGATGTGATGTCATAGGAGACATGCAATGTCACAGAGAAGGATGTGATGTCAAAGGGGATCTGTGATGTCACAGAGGAGGATGTGATGTCATAGGAGACATGCGATGTCACAGGGGGGATGTGATGTCACAGAGGAGGATGTGATGTCATAGAGAGCTGTGATGTTTCAGGGAGGATGTGATGTCACAGAGGAAGATGTGATGTCACAGAGGAGGATGTGATGTCACAGAGGAGGATGTGATGTCATAGAGAGCTGTGATGTTTCAGGGAGGATGTGATGTCACAGAGGAAGATGTGATGTCACAGAGGAGGATGTGATGTCACAGAGAGCTGTGATGTTTCAGGGAGGATGTGATGTCACAGAGGAAGATGTGATGTCAC
>NW_016690829.1:10639-11714 GCF_001604755.1 Lepidothrix coronata
GAGGAGGATGTTATGTCACAGAGAGCTGTGATGTCACAGAGAGCTGTGATGTCACAGGGGAGCTGTGATGTCACAGAAGTGGATGTGATGTCACAGGGGAGGATGTGATGTCACAGGAGACCTGTGATGTCACAGATGTGGATGTGATGTCACAGGGAGGATGTGATGTCATAGAGAGCTGTGGTGTTGCAGGGAGGATGTGATGTCACAGAGGAAGATGTGATGTCACAGAGGAGGATGTCACATTTGAAGATGTGATGTCACAGAAAGGATGTGATGTCACAGGAGAGCCGTGATGTCACAGAGGTGGATGTGATGTCATAGGAGACATGCAATGTCACAGAAGGGGATATGATGTCACAGAGGAGGATGTGATGTCATAGAGAGCTGTGATGTTGCAGGTAGGATGTGATGTCACAGAGGAAGATGTGATGTCACAGAGGAAGATGTGATGTTACAGGAGAGCTGTGATGTCACAGAGGAGGATGTGATTTCATAGGAGACATGCAATGTCAGAGAGGAGGATGTGATGTAGAGAGATGGATGTGAAGTTACAGGCAGGATGTGATGTCATAGGAAACATGTGATGTCACAGAGGAGGATGTTATGTCACAGAGGAGGATGTGACATCATAGGAGACATGAGATGTCACAGACAAGGATGTGATGTCATAGGAGACATGCGATGTCACAGGCAAGGATGTGATGTCATAGGAGACATGCGATGTCACAGGCAAGGATATGATGTCACAGAGGAGGATGTGATGTCACAGAAAGGATGTGATTTCACAGGAGAGCTGTGATGTCACAGAGGAGGATGTGATGTCACATGAAGCTGTGATATCACAGAGGAGCGTGTGATGTCACAGGGGGATGTGATGTCACAGAGAAGGATGTGATGTCACAGGGAGGATGTGATGTCAGAATGGAGCTGTGATGTCACAGAGGAGGATGTGACATCATAGGAGACATGCGATGTCACAGAAAGTGATGTGATGTCACAGAAGAGGATGTGATGTCACAGAGGAGGATGTGATGTCACAGAGGAGGATGTGATGTCACAGGAGAGCTGTTGT
>NW_016690829.1:13135-14688 GCF_001604755.1 Lepidothrix coronata
TATTTTGGAATGGAAAGGATAGGCTGTGACAAGAAGTGCCTGTCAGAGCTGCAAACGTGGACCCACAAGAATCTTACATGGGTGATATTCTCTGCTCTGCCCTGCACACTCTAGTGCTGGGGTCAAAACTCCTCTTTTCCACTTCCCTCTCCTAAGGGACTTGTTCTTAGACATCCCTTTTCCCTACACTCATTTCAAAAGCCCTCCCGGCAATTCCCAAGCCTGTACCCGGTTCTCATCCCTGTCTGGCTCAGAGCCCTCGACTTATCTTTCAGAGAGCTGGGCCTGCCAATCCACCTTCCAAAAGCACATCCCTTCGGCTGGCTCTGAGGTTCCTGCAGTCGCTGGGTTCTTCTCTTCATCAGCTCCAAGAAAGGTAACCAAAATCAGTGCAGGACTTTAGCAGCACATCGGCCAAACCCCAACCATTCCACCTGTCGTGGTTTGAATCTTGTTTTCCCCCAGAGGCTAAGAAAAGTGGTAGACCCCAAGGGGTGGAAACCCCTGGAAGTTTTGAAGTTCTGCCCAATAGACGCTCCTGCAAAAATGTCAACATACCAACAAGCACCGGAAGAGATGAGTTGTAGTTTGATTGTTGAGGAGAGGTGGCCATGTTGTAGAGCCACGAGGAAGGGGCTCTGAGCCCCACAGGGGGGCTTTGGCCCCCAGGCCCCCGGGGGGGGGCTGCGGGGACCTGGAACAGCATAAAGCTGGGCTAGGTGCCTGTAGCTATGCCAGGAGATGTTTTTCTCCATGGGCGCAGAGCAGCAGCTGACACTGACCAGAGAAACAGTGGCAGAGAGCCAGAGATAAGACCTGAACTGGAGGAGCAGCAGAAAAAACATGCAGCACCGCAGAGAAGACTCCTGGAAAGGGAGTAGAAAGAGAGCCAGCAGCTGAGAGACAGAGTTCTGGGGGTAAGACTGTACCAGCCCCCCAAACTCCTTTGAGATCCCTCTGAGAAAAGAGGGAGATGGACTCCTCTTAAGGAGAAGAGTTTTGGACATGCAGCACCGGAGAGAGAAGAGCTAAGAAGCTCAAAAGACATCCTGGAGCTGGACCGGGACGGCCAGATGGAATGCGGGGGGAGTTGACCTTGGCTCCCCCCCCTCGCACTGCTGCCACGGTGGCAGCCTGAGAACAGGGCACAGAGGCCCTGCAACAGATACCAGACTGTCACGAAGACCCCCTTGTGTCTTCGTGATATGACGTGGTGATACGACCTTGTCTGGGGTTACGAAGCCCATGGAAGACCCCTTTGCCTGTGTCAAGGGGGCCGAGGGAGAGTTTGGATACCTCCCTTGTGAGTGCTGGCAGAAAGCCAGCTATCAGCTGCTGCATGTGGAGAGGACAGACAGATCGCTGCCTTAGAAGATGCTGCTGCTTAGTGACTGGAAGGGATCTGTCCTTCTTTCCCTCCTGGACTTTTATTTGGAGAAGAGATCTGATCCATTGTAAATACTATATGTCATGGTAGAGATAGTTGTGATCGTGTGTATAATGTGATATGGTATTTATTTGTACAGTCATTGTAATATATTCCCTTTCCCCCA
>NW_016690830.1:0-5446 GCF_001604755.1 Lepidothrix coronata
TGCGCAGTGGATTTTTTTTAGGTGAGACACAGCGTGCGCTGAACTGAGCCCACCCTTTAATCCTGAGGTTCATCTGCCGGGGCCGAGCACGCTTGGACAGTGGCAGTGAGGGTCTCAGGACATAGGTTTGTTTAGAGTGACCTTCTCTTAGATGGATTGCCTCACATGGCTGACGAGCTCCATCTGCCCAGGGGGCTGGGAATCCGGGTCGCAGCGGTGAAAGTGCTGCACCCTAACCACTAGACCACCAGGGGCCATTGTTATTAGTGCCCACAAACTAAATAGGTATGTCAGAGAAACTTTCTTCTGCCTAAAGCAAAATAGCTGTTCCTTTCTTTTGTAAAAGAAAGTTGATGCCAATGCCAGACAGACCTATCTGACACAGGTACTCTAACACGGCAGGCTGGGTTTCTTTGTTTTATGCTCTGCCAGAGCATGAACATGCAGAGCTATTTTCAAAAGTCAGAACAAACTTTTCAATTACCCTTGGAGTTTGCCCTGCCTCAAATTCACTACATGACAAATTTAAACTGGAGAAAACCAGGACTCGTAGAGGATGGGAGGGGGGGAAACATTAAATTACAGGATAATTTCCAACAAACCTTGAGAGGCCCTTAGAGGAATAGCATCAAGGTAGCTGTCATAGACATAGTTTAACGATAATGCTGGAAAACACTATTTCCCCTTACTGACTCTTTTTTTCAGTCACTCATCATCTCATCTCACCTTGATGCAGTTGGAGTTAAAACAACAAGCTTATAAATTTGTGTACACTTCAAATACACTTACCCCTCAATGTAATCAAAGCATTTGCTATCACCTAGTCTGTTACAATTTTGTTGTGTTCATCTAAATGAGCAGGGCTACCTTTGCCAAGAAAACTGAAGAACAGTATGACACAGAACTGAAGTATAGTATGGAATACAGATACACAAGAAGCAACTGCACATTTCCAAACAATCCTGTTTGAGTTCTGAAACAAAAGGAGCCTTTCCCTTGAATAATACTGGCATTCTTATATTTATTTTTGGAGGCTGAGGCAGGGGCCCTAGCATCTCTTATCCCAGCAGTTGTATTGGTAAATTCTTGCATATAAATCAAATGCAACATCTCCATGAACCTACAAATAATCCTTTTATCATCAAAGTTAAGACTTCAGAGTGTGCAACCTATTAGGGCTCTGAAGAACAAAACAAAAAAAAACAACAAAAAAAAACCAACAAAAAAAACCCAAAACAAAAAAACCAACCAACCAAACAAACAAAAAAGATAATGTGTGACTATTCCATAACAGTGTTGCTTGGAATAATATAAATAACACACCAAAGAACACAGTATTTACTGCAATGAATGAGTCAAAATCCCAGGGGATAGGGTAGGTCAGTGGAATCATCCTTTCCATCCTTGCAGTGAGCCAGCCAGGAGAACTGCACAGCATCAGCAATACACAGTTCTGGCACAACCACCAGTGCACTGCGTGGTGGGAGAGAGAAGTGGAAAAGTGCAATGACAGAACAAGTTTGGAAATAAGAGTTTCTTCTCCTTTCTGCAGTCAGTAAGGACTGGAGGAAATCCTCCCTCAAACTGTCTGCTTTTAAAGATACATCAACCTTTCTGNAACTTTTCTCCCTTCTTAAATATGTTATCACAGAGGTGCTACAATCATCACTGGTTCACTTGGCCACGGCCAGCAGCAACTCTGTCTTGGAGCCACCTGGCATGGGTGCAGTTGGACATTAGGGAAGCTTCTAGCAGCTTCTAGCAGCTTCTCACATGAGCCATCCTATTACCTCTTCCACTACCAATACTTTGCCACACAAAACCAAAACAGCTTGTTATCATCTGCCCATCTTGAAAGCTAAGAACACTGTCTTAGCACAGTGGTTTTATTTCATACTCAGGCTCAAGGAGCCTGGGCATGTAATTTAGGGCCCAGAATTTGATGGAATGTATCTTTCACTTTGTCCCAGCAAGTTTCTCTGGTACTCAGACTTCTGGCTCAGCTGCTTTTTTTCTGGCCCTGCTGCTTTTTTTCTGGCCATTGTAATGAAAAAGTTGGGCAAGTCAGTCTTGTACTCTCATAGCTGTGAGGGTCACACAGGTACTAAGTGGCCTGGTGAATGCACAATAATTTAAATATTATTCTACCTGTTGGTATTGGGGGTGTTGGCAATTTGTCCTGTTGCCTGAATTTGGAAATACAGCAACCCAAGTAATTAAAATTTTACATCTTAAAGCAGAACCAGTCCAAAATCCATTGTTTATGGGCTCCATCTGCAGATATGCTTTAAGCATATATGCAGTGGTAAAATTAAATTTATAACATTTTAGGTGTACTGATTTTGTCCTAAATGATAATGTTAGTTGTCTGGAAAAGTCTCAGTGAAGTAGCACTATTTTTTATGGGATTATGTCCTCTAAGTGTGAAAAATGGTGATGATGTATATTACAATTTAGTGGGAGAGAAAGTTTACTATTTAATGTATGGACTCTTAGCCAACTGCCTAAAGGTATGCGGCTGCATTTTCCTTTGACTATTTTGCATTTAGAACTTGCATAGTATTTACTCTCACTATGACTGAAAGACATTTATTTTCCTACTTTTTTCATCTAATTTTTTCTCAATTTCACAGAACAGCATAGTATAACAACCACATTTCTTAATTTCCACTTGTCCGAGAGCATCTACTCTGAAAGGCAAAAGTAAAACCAAGACACTGCAGCAGCTGATGTGTACTGTGAGGAAAGGGGTAAAAAAATCATGCAGTTGCTTTAAGCTACATTCGTCCCCTAAGACTGTTGTAGATTGTCATTATTAATGTGTCCAAACTTAGCCTTACCCTGTGTCCTTATCCATAAGCAAGTCATTGGAAATGCAGTCTTATATAACAGTTTTCAAAGTGGTTTATTTTAAATGGCCAAGGTCCGTGTGTTGTGATACATTACAGCAAAGAAGCAGTACAACACAATTGACTTTAATTTTGGCTGAGTGTCTTGGTCAGTGTTTACAGCATAGCAAAATAAGACTTGGAATTTAACCAGGGATTTCAGTGCAAAGAACTTAACTTCACCAATTGCATGAAGACTCATTGTAATGGAAATAAGGAAAAACTTTGTCCTGGGGATATCTCAAGATAAACAGAAACAGTTGGCCCAAGGAATCAGTTATCTCACCACAGGGCGGAACCATGTAAGACTTCTTGCTTAATCTCAGTGGGTTTTTCAAATTTAAATTTTCCTATATTGTTTTTGGCTCTTTTTATGCCTCACTTGTCATTTGTTTGTTTAATTTACAAAGCACAACAACATCATTATTGTCAGCAACTTGGTTGCTGAAGTAAACTAGTTTGCAATCAAAGCCAAAGCATGACACCTAACCTCAGTTAAAGAAGTAAAGAGGCATTTTACTTAAGTCTTTAGATTAGAACACATATGCAGTGCCAAATCTATTTAATGCACAGCCATCACATGAGAGATTTTGTTTTTAGTGACACAACAGAATTTTTATGTGGTGTGAGATTTGTACTGTGATATGTAGGAGGTACTCATTGTCTAGATGCTTTTTGGTCATTTATGAATATTTTCATTACCAATTGAATTTAAATTATATGTTATTACAGTTATGGTTTTATTTCCTTGAATATTGTGTGCAGGCACTTGCTCTGCTTCTGTTTCTTTCCTGATGAAAACGTAATTATGTGTTTTGCAGGAAATACCTAGAGTATAACAAAAGACATCTTAATAAAATTTCAGGTGAAACCTAGTCAGTGCTCTGCACACTTACAATATCAGGAGAGAAATAACATGGGGGGCTTGACTTTAATCAAACTCCTCAGGTTCATTTGAGTGTGGAATTGCAGCATGCTTTTCTCAACAGAATATGATTCTCCAAGTATTAGATATCTATCAACAAATGTCACTTCACTGTAATAGGTGTTTCTACTTAACTGGAACAACTTTCTGTTAGGATAGGAACAGAGTAATTTTCAATTTTCACTATTACAGATCTAAAGATAATGGTGATTTCTAGAAGGATGGTAGGATAGGACATGTAGTTGCTTTATTCCCTTAAGTGTGGAGTTGAGGGCTGCTGATTTGCATAAGCACTGTGGGATAGTTAGAATCATGAAATGGTTTGGGTTGGAAGAGACCTTTAAAGACCATAGAGTCAAACCTTCTACAACAGGCAGGGACATCTTCCACTAGACCAGTTTGCTCAAAGCCCCATCCAATCTGGCCTTGGAGACTTCCAGGCATGGGGCATCCACAGCTTCTCTGGGCAACCTGTGCCAGTGTCTCGCCACTCTTGTTGTAAAAAAAAGCCTTCCTCATATCTAATCTGAACCAGCCCTCTTTCAGTTTGAAGACATTCCCAATTGCCCTATGACTACCAGGCTTGGTAAGTGTCTTTCTCTGTCTTTCTTTTATGCTCTGTTTTGTATTCGGAAAGGCCACATTAAGGTGTCCCTGAAGCTTTCTCTTCCCAGGCTGAAAAACCCCATCTCCCAGACTTTCTTCATAGGACAGCTGTTCCAGCCCTTTGATCCAACAGTCCAGGTCCTAAATCTAACAGATCCACGTCTTTCTTCTACTGCTAAGTCCAGAGGCAGATTCAGTACTCCTCATGGAGTCTCATGACAGCATAGCAGAGGGGCAGAATCACCTCCCTTAACCTGCTGGCTACATTTGGGTTTTTTGTGCAACCTCCAATACGGTTTGACTTTCAGGCTTCAAGTGCTCATTCCTGGCTCATATCTAAGTTTTCATCTATCAGAATCCCTGAGTCCATCTATGCAGGGCTGCTGTCAATCCATTCATTCCCCAGTCTGTGTCAATACTGGTGACTACCCTGGCCCAGATGCCAGACATTGCACTTGGCTTTGACAAACTTCTCAAGGATCACATGGTCTCTCTTTTCAAGCCTGTCCAGGTCTGTCTAACGGCAGCCCTCTCCTCAAACTTATCAACTGTGCCACTCAGCTTTGTGTCATCTGCAGGCTTGCTGATGGTGCAACTCAATCCCACTGTCCATGTCACTGATGAAGACATTAAAAAGTATTGGTCTCAGTATGGATGCTGATATGCCCATTGAGGGGCACCACTCCTTACCAGTTTCCATTTGGACCTTGAACTGTAACTTGCTGGATATGACCATTCAGCCAGTTCCTTAAGCATCTAACAGTCCATTCATGGAGTCCACAGCTTTTCAATTTAGCAGCAAGAACGTTGTGTGGGACCATATCAGAGGCCTTGCAGAAGTTCAGGTGTATGATAGCAGTTTCGCTTCCACTGCCCACTGATGCAGTAACTCCATCGCAGAATGGGATCACTTATAATGGCCAGTCTTCGCGAGCGAAGATTTGGGAAAGGTCATTAACCCTTCGAGCCTGCGCAGTGGATTTTTTTTAGGTGAGACCCAGCGTGCGCTGAACTGAGCCCACCCTTT
>NW_016690830.1:7748-14668 GCF_001604755.1 Lepidothrix coronata
TCTAAGTCTGGTCTTACATTTTCATGAATAAAGGACAACTTAGTATATGCACCCCCACAGAAATAAATGCTCCAAAATGTCACATACTTTCTGTAAGTATGTGACAGCTCAATAAGTGAATACTAAAAACATTATAATGTTGTTAAATGACAATAATTCCAGTGACAACTATATAATATATTACTATATAACTATATGAGTTGATTGCTAGAGAATTTCTGTTCTTAAGAACCATCAGGAAAAAAAATCAATGTAGCTTGTGCACAATAAAAGAAAAAAGAAATTTTTAAAGCCATCAAAGAGAAAATTAGTTTATTCTAGGATTTTTGTTTTCGATCAGTGAGGTAAAAAGAATCTCTGATAACTTAAAATAGTGTAATATAGAGTTGTTAGAGTAGTAAGGAGTGTCAGGGTACATAGGTAAGTGATGTTAACTAGTCCCACTGCTACTTCTGGTTACTAAACCAAAATAAGAGTTGGAACTTCTTTTTTTCAGAGTTTCTGAGTATATAAGAATAAAATTTCTGAAGGGCAGATGTAATCCGACTCATTCAGTCACTGACTGAAGTACATTATGAGTTTACAGACAGGTTTGTGCGTATCACGCACAAATCCTTACCCCTAATTAAATTATACCGGAAGTAGATAATGGTTTTATGGTGTACTTCTCATCATCTTATTAAGCAAAATACCATATGGACTGGAAACACGGTGGTTTCAAATAATCCTGTGTGGGATCATATGATGGTTTGAAACAGTCTGTGAATCTCTCTTCAGATGAATACATCAGTTTGTGCTGATCTTTTGATTGATCTGAAATATCCATATTTTAAATAGCTTTCTAAATGGGATTTTGCCATTCAAGATACCCAGATGAAAAAGGGAGCCCCATAGAGTCCAGCTGTTCTTGCCTTCCCGTTGTCTTAATGAGGGTGGAGGAGTTGGAGAACAGCGGTCATCAACTGCAATTGTACAATTTCAATACATTTTATGATATGCTTTTTCAGCATTTGAACAAAATACTCAATTTTCTCTTTTAAATTCAATAAAGAGAGTGGGGCTGAAGGAACATAGGAACGTAGTTCCAGTATTTCAGCTCTCCTGATGTTAGTATAAATAGTTTTGGGAATGTGGAGTGATTGGGAAGACAACAGAAAAAATCTAGTCAACAAGCTCCACTAGCCTCTCTCTTAAAACAGACTGTCAACACCAATAAACAAAATGCTTGATCATTACTACCATACCAGTTTTAGTCTCATCCTAAAATGTTGATATAGTGTTAGCTCTTGTAAACTCTGTTCTCTTGATTTATGATGAGAGGATGTGTTTTTATTCCAAGAGGATCTCCTTACAAGGCATGATGAGCTCAGAACATTTGCTAAGTGCTTCTGGCTCTAGAGGTGGGAAAGACATGCCCTTAGTACCCTGCTAATGTGGAGACAAATCCCAGTGTGACCCATACAGCAAATTGAGATGTCAACACTTAGTTTTCGTAGCTGCTCTTGCAAGTGAAAAGAACTTAAAGGTTTTTCTGGGAATCAAATCTTTCCTAAGCCAGGGACACAGTGTTCACATGCAACTGCTTAGCATTGTAAAAGTGAGCATGTCTTTGTGAAACTGCTTCTGAATGGGGCTTAAGCCTTGCTGAGGAATAAATTTACTGCAGGTAGCTGGGGGTGCAGCTGCAGGTTGTGCCCTGGATGGGGGGAAACAGCTGGAGCTGAAGGAAAGGTGCCAGGAATGGGGGCTGACCCTTAACACAAGGGGCCTGGGCACCTGGAACACTGACCATGAAAGGGCTGTCGATCACCCAGAGACTATGCAGGAACCAGAAAACAGTGAGATGACCCTAGACACAAAGTTACCATTGGAACAGGCATGCAGACTGTGATAGTATAAAAACCCAGGGGTGCCTTTGTTGGTGCCCTAATGGCACCAGCTTGAGCTGCTATTTATTGGGTTGCTGCACTGTGATTAAATTAATTAAACAAACGAGGCATCTGAGATTCCTGCTCCAGGAAACCTGGGTCAAGCCAATAAGGGAAATTTATGACTGTGTGAGGGTGTACAAGGGGGGCACCTGACAGTGTGGGGATCGTGTTATAGGAAGGCTGCTCAACAGCACTCTGGGAGATGTAGTTTACCACGTACTCTATCATACCTGCAGGGAAGTGCCTTGGTGTGATTGGTTGCTAAGGTCACATGGTGTGAAGTGTTACGATTCGAACCCACATGTAAGCTATTGTCTCCTTTGAATAAACAGGTTTGGTTGTTGGAACCCCAACCAGCTGGGCCGTATGAGTTCATTATTTATTATATTAATAAGCCATATCTGGCACCCAGAACTGGGGCTTTCCCTGTAACAGAGATGATCAGAGACTGCCTTGAAACAAGGAGAATTACGGTTGTGTTCACACAAGCTTGTTTTAAAAGCTGAGGAATGTATCCCGAAAAAAAGTGAGGACGTCACATACTGAGCTAAAAGCAGGAGGAGGATGTCCATAAAGAAAGGAGGTCGGATAGCAGTACGAAAGGTGACTGGGATGTCGTGCAGTAGGGACTGTGTTGGGAGCTTTGAGAATCTGAGTATTGTGTGCACGGGAGACCTGGCAGAGTAAGTTTTGAAAGAAAGAAAAGGCAAAGCTACAGGAGAGCCCAGGTAAGAAGCTGGCATGGGAAGTTTAAATTTAAGGGAAATAGACATAAATGCAAAAACATTGAGGCAATATTCAAAAGAAACCACTAAAACCAAGCTGATCGGACTATTAAATGGATAAAATGGATAAAAATAACTGTATCAGGATTTCTGCTACACAGAATCCTTAGTGTGACTGCTTCGAAAAAATTTGGAGAGACAGCTTGAGAGAAAGCAAAGATAGAAGATGCAGACACCTTGAAAATCTCACAAAGAAACTTAAACTCGTCCACGGAGAAAAACTTTAAACCTCCTGTTCCCCCCACGAGTCCTAACAAGAACTCTCCCAGACACCGGGAACAGACACGGGGGTGGGGGAGAACCGCATGCAGACCAAGAGAACCTAACAATGTACTTGGGCTGGGTTTTGCGTGGGCAGGAGCAAGCACATGGTGCGGACCACGTGGTCATTGGGGAGAGACAGACCTTGAATCCCGAAGCCACTGATGAATTGCAGCTGTGTGGCGGCCACGCCGAGGTCTGGACATTGGCATCTTGCCCACAACCAGCTTGTCAAGTGTCCCAGCTTGAGGAGGTGTGCATAGAGCATGTTAATCCAGTAAGCAGTGAAACAACAGAGGATACCAGGGGGGAGTCGGGTTTGTCCCCTCCAAAAAAAGATAGGCAGTCGTGCAGCGCAGGGACGGAGACCTACCCCTGCGTCCACTACCTCTATGCTGTTAAAAGACCCTGCTGGACTCGCTGCGCTCCACAGAAGCAATGCCAAAAATCCTTAAATAAGCGCCAGCTACAACGCCTGTGGGTGAGCAAAGCAGTGAGGGGTTTGCAGAGGCACTGGCCGCAGCACTTATCAGCAGTGACGGCACGGAGTTCCAAGAGACACCGTGGGTGGCTTGATGATAAGGAAGTCAGTACGCAGCCCTAATGAAGAAACAAAGGCAGATTGTAAAGTTGGTAGGCCTAGGATGTGGGAACTGCAATAAGCCCTTGAGCTTTGCCAAATGTATCATGAATAGATCCTAGCCAATGAAAACGCTGTTGCTTGCTTACCTAAAATAAGGATACTACTTGCTGCTAGCAAGGGGTATAAAAAAGCAGATGAGAAAATAAAGTGAAACTTCAGACATCTTTTCTGCACATAACTGACTCCTTGTGTCTTTATCGGCCGTCATGACTCTACACTGACATATGGTGACCCCGACGTGATACTGCAATACTGACCATCGGGCGACGGATGGTGGTGACGGAGCTTGGCGTAGCTGAGAGCAGTGGGGAGACTGCCTGGGTCCAGACCTGAGAACTACTGAGAGCTACTGACACCTGGAAAAGGTGAGCCATCAAGAACAAACACTATGATAATGGGGAATCAGATGTCTAAAGAGGAAAAGTTGGTGCTGTCCACTTGGAAGCACTTCCTGAAGCACAAAGGTGTAACTGTTGAAGATTATGACTTGCAACATTTGCTGCTTTGGTGTCGAAAGCAAGGCTTTGCAGCTAACACATGAGTTGCTTTTAGAGTTAAGACTTGGGAGAAGGTGGAGAATAAACTGTGGAAAGAGGTCTATAAGGGTACTAAGAATGCTAAGGAAGTAGAAGGTTTGCCTGCCACCTGGCATATGTTGGTTGAGACTTTAAAAGACTGGCTTAATGAACAAGTTTCAGAAGGTATTCAGTTGCCTGAAACAGAGCCTTTGTCAGATACAGGAGGACATGCAGGGGAGGAGGGAACTTCAGTTGCTGTGGCATCACCGCTTGCTACCTCCCCCTCTGATGATGAATTGGGTGCTTTAGCAGATAAAAAAGAAACAGTGTGGTGTCTGGATACACATACTAAAAAATCTACCAAGGGTCCGGCTACAAGAACCCCGAAAGGCTCAAAAGTTTGCTATCCTGCACCCCACGAGCTAGTTAAAACTCCTTGTAAATACAAGTTCCCTACTGCGATAGTCCCTTACCATTATAAGACACCTATGGAACTTGTAGAGGAATTTAAAACAAAGCAAAAGCTTGCATCCTCTGTTCCTCTGCCAGAGGAGGAGGAGCAGGAGGACACTGATGAAAACAATGAGGATGATATACCTAATAAAGGTTTGTATCAGTCGGCGTCAGCCCCCCCAACAGATGAAAATGCCTCTGTCCGTAGTCGAGCCTTACAACCTGTACGTGGGGTGTCCCAGTGCCGAAAGACACGAACACTGACTGATCCATGGACTTTGCCACCAGTAACTGTTACAGTGATGCCACGTCATCCTAGAAAGTTTTGGGAGACAGTGCGTGTACAAGCTGCAGAAAGGGGGGAATGGGAGTTGTTAGACAAGATCAGGCACCCCTCACAAGCTGTGAAGGATGCTGCGTTTGTAGCGGGAATAGAGCCAGGAGTACAAGCTTATCCTGCGTTAAAAACTGTTCCTAACTCTGGCAAGCAAGATGAACATTATGTATTTGCTTGGAAGGCTATTCAGGATTTGCATGTATGTAACAAAATATGGTGTAAATTCTTCTGAAGTTATGCGTATGGTTCGTGCAATTAATACTGATTTGCTAGCTCCTTATGATGTTGACCATCTAGCACAAGTTTTGCCCAAAATGGGGTACCACGCAGAACTGGCGTTGCACTGGGACAGAGACGGCCCCCATCGCAGTGGGAGCAGTCATACAACCAAGCCAGAACTGCAGAGTCCAACAGCGTGGCAAAACTGCCAAGACTGCAATTGCTGAACTATCAAACTTTCCTTGCTCCAGAAGACTGAAACTTAAAAGTTTTTTTCCCCTATTTTCTCACCAGTTCCTATAACTTTATTAAAGTTGTTAAATTCTTAAATGCATTTACATCCATTAGTAGAGGGTCTGTTAAGAGAAAGTCTTTCACAAAACTATCAGTCTCTCAAGGCTGGGGGAAGATGGATTTTCTTGGTTTTTGCCCTTGTCTCGGAGTGGGGAAAGAGTGAAGCTTTCAAAAACCAAGATGTTACAACTTTCTGGATTGAAGAAAAAGGTAAAAAAAAAAGCCCTCTTGCAAAAATTCTGCCTTTGCAAGAGAAGAGATAAGATATGACTCCTTACATAATAGCAATTATTTGTTGCTTAGCAACTGCGTGGAGAAAGATTCTATTGTCTCCAGTCCCTGTCCAGGGGGAGGAAAAACAAAGCACAACAAACTGAAGTCTCCCCCATCACCCAGTTTAACTTCCTATTAACTGCTTGCTTACACCACTGTGGGGGAGAGAAATTTTTTGTTGTCTAAAACCCTTAGAGTTGCCTTTTGAGTTTATCTCCACAAAACCAGAGCACTAGACCCTGCCTAAGCAAGCAATGACAAACTGCTTTCAGTGAAAATGAAGAAAACTTTTCTGATTCCTGTGACATCCAGGAATGAGAACTCTCAAAACAAAGAACCACACTGAACAGTGAGGTCAGGTGAAACAACAACAAAATTGGAGACTGTGGAATGGGAACCACTGAATGCTTGCTTTCGTGTTTGCAAGTGCAAAATCTTCTGGTGTGGCAGTGTGGTAAATGGTTTGATTTTGCTGTTAAGATAATATTCAGAATGTTTATTCTCTGTTTTCTAATTGTTTCAGCAAGTAAAAAGATTCCTTGATAATTTATATAAGGACTTACACAGTATTTCATGTGAGTAATTGAATCTAGTAAACACGTATTTGATCCCTTCTGCCCTTACAGCATTAAAACATGCAGCACATGGAGTTACACACAGTTTCACCAAAACCAATCAGCAAAAGATCACCTTTCAACCTTACACTTTGAGGTAAAAGACATTAAAAGACATTAAAATTACTTATTGCTTTACTTCAAAAAAAAGCCATTCCTGAACATAGCTACAGAAAAACTGCATGTTTACCTAATCTTCACATCTGTTTCTACCACAGTATCCATCTGAAACTGCCTAAATTTTTATTAACATATTTGTTAAGTCTGTTATTCAGGGCAAAAAGCAGCTACCAGAAATGGATGGACAAGAACTGAAAATTAGCTGCATTCCAGACACCAAAGACAACTTGGTCTAATTGCTTACAAAGGACACTGGATTTCAAGCTGTGTTACCATATTGTAATAGTAACTTGTTTATTTGAATTTATTAACTTTTGAGTTTCTAAACAAAATTCACTAATAAAAGAGGCCGTTGTCAAGAGAACACACTGCACACCAAATGTGCCAAAAAACAGAAAAAAAGGGGGAGAAAATATGAATCTCTTTTATATGTTGAACCTGCATTGACTTTTCCTCGAAACAGAGATGAGCA
>NW_016690831.1:3116-4554 GCF_001604755.1 Lepidothrix coronata
ACTGAGGGAGGTGGTGAAGGGGGAGCCCCCAAATTTGGGGGGGTGAGAGGAGAAGGGAAGCCCCCAAATGGGGAGGAGGGGGGTGAAGTGGGAGAGGGGGAACCCCCAAACTGAGGGAGGTGGTGAAGGGGGAGCCCCCAAATAGGGGGAGGAGCCTCCAAAAGGATGGAGGGGGGGGAGGGAGGGGAGCCCCCAAGTGAGGGGGTGGAGGTGGGAGGAGACCCCCAAAATGGGGGGGGTTAAAGGAGAAGGGGAACCCCCAGACGGAGGAGGGGAGGGGGGATCCCCAAAATAAGGAGGGGGGGCGGAGGGAGGGGATCAGACCCCCAAAATGGGGTCCAGGAAGGATTGAGCCCCCAAATGGGGGGGGAGGTTTGGGGTCCCCAAATGAGGGGGTGAAAGGAGAAGGGGAGCCCTCAGCTGGGGGGGGCGAAGGGGGGGAAGGAGGGGGGAACCCCAAAAATGGGGGGCTGGTGGTGAAGGGAGGGGGTTGTCCCCAAAAGGGGGAGTGGAGAAGGTTTAAACCCCAAAATGGGGGTGAAGGGAGAGGGGGAGCCCCCAAATGGGGGTGGAGGTGGAGGGGAGGGGGTGAGACCCCCAAAAGGGGGGTTTAGGAAGGACTGAGCCCCAAAATGGGAAGGGGGGGTAAGGGGAGGGTGTTTTGCCCCAAAATGAGGCCCTGGGGGAGTTATTGAACCCTAAAAACGGGGTTTGAAGGGGGTTGTGGCCTAAAGGAGAGTCTGGGGGGGTGCTGAACCCCAAAATGGGGCTGGGGAGGGTGGATGCCCAAAATGGGGCTGGGGGGGGTCTCAAGCCCAAAACTGGGATGGGGAGACCTCAAAGGAGCCCAAAATGGGGCTGGGGGAGGCGGCCCCAGAGCTCGAGTTGGAGAAGCCCCAAATCCCCCCGAATCTGGGCCCTGGGTCCCCCCACGAGGGCCGGGGGGGGTCCCTGAATCCCCCCCCGTGAGTCTCAAGGACCCCAAAATCCGCCCACGGGGCTGGGGAAGGGCCCCGGGTCACCCCGAAAATGGGGCTGGGGGAGGCCCTGAGTTACCCCAACCCCCCTTCAGTGGGGCCGGGGGGGACAAATCTCTCTAAAATAGGGCCAGGGAGGCCCAAATCCCCCTCAAACAGGAGTGGGGGGCAAATCCCCCTCCAATAAGGCCGGGGGGGCCCAATCACCCCAAAAGGTTGGGGGGGGGCTGAATTCCCCCAAAATGGACCCGGGGGAAGCCCCAAATCCTCTCAGATGGGGCGGGGGGGGCCAAACCTCCCCCTAGATCGGGGCTGGGGGGGCCCAAATGCCCCCGAAACGGGGCTGGGGGGGGCGTCCCCCCCCCTAGAAAAGCGGCGGTGCCCCCAAAGGGCCCGGGGGGTCCCGACCCCCCCTGGGCAGCGGGGCCGGGGGGCGCCGAGAGCCCCCCCCGCGGGGGGTC
>NW_016690831.1:7515-9610 GCF_001604755.1 Lepidothrix coronata
GGGGGGGGGGGGGGCCCCCCCCCCCCCCCGGGGGGGGGGGGGCCTGGCCCCGGGGGATTCTCTCCAGGGGAACCCCCCCCCAAAAAAACATCAAATACACGGGGCGTGTCACTGGGCCGGGGGCGTGGCCAAGAATGGGGCGTGGTCTGGAAGGGGTGGGGCTCGGTCCAGAAAACGAGGGTGGGGCTGAGGTGAGAGGAGCCCCCTCCCCAAATCAAACAGAGGGCGTGGTCTGTGCCGGGGGGCGGGGCCTAAGGCTGGGTGGGCACTTGGGGTGGAGGGTCCCTGAGGGCCCAGGGGGTCCCAAGGTCTGATGAGGTCGAGGAGGTCCCCGAGGTCCCCGGGACCCTCCCGGTGTCCTGAACTGGTCCCTGAGGTCCCGGGGGGCTCCGGGAGGTCCCCGAGGTGGCCCCCGAGGTCCCCGAGGCCTCACTGGTGCCCCCCAGGCCTGGGAAGGTCCCCGAGATCCCCGGAGGGGTTGTGGGATCCCCAGCATTTCCCAGGCGGTACCAAAGGACCCCAAGGCCCCCCCAAGCCCCCCCCAGTGCCCCCCAGAGCCCCCCAGAGCCCCCTCACCCCTTGACGAGCTCGACGACAAGGAAGTCGGAGCCGCTGCCGCCGTTGAAGAGGATGAGCCCGTCGGGGGCCGTGGTCTTGAACTGGAAGAAGAGGTGGAAGGAGGCGAAGGCCTGGAGCGTGGCCAGCGCCACGTAGGAGCCGCGGCCCCCGAAGGCCACGGGGTCGGCCACGATGGCGCGGCGGCCGAAGCGCGCGTTGAGCTCGCAGGAGCTGATGTCGCCGTCCCGGCACAGGTCCAGGTAGGGCAGCCCGTTGAACACGAGCCCGCTCAGGTGGCCCAGGAAGTTGGACGGGACCACGGCCAGGAAGCGCCGCTCGGTCACGATGCCCGTCTCGATGTTGTGGAACTCCAGGCGGGTGTGCGAGCCCGACAGCTGCCCTGGGGGAGCAGGGGGGCGCGGGGGGGTCACCGGGAGCCCGAGGACCCCCTGACCACATCCCCCTGTCCTCGTGGGCCCCGTGGACCCCCACCCCGTGTGCCACACCCCATGGACCCGGTGGCCTTGTCCCAGTGCACCCACGTCCCCGGGGATCCGTGCACGTGTCACCACCCGGCCCCACAGACCTGCACCCACGGCCCCACGGCCCCTCAGCCCCACCAGCCACGGCCCCATTGACCTGGTCACCCATTGCCTCGTGTCCCCACGGACCTCTGTCCGTGCCCCCTGGACCTCTGTCCGTGCCCCCTGGACCTCTGTCCGTGCCCCCCCGGACCTCTGTCCATGCCCCCCCGGACCTCTGTCCGTGTCCCCACGGACCTCTGTCCGTGCCCCCTGGACCTCTGTCCATGCCCCCCTGGACCTCTGTCCGTGTCCCCATGCACCTCTGTCCATGCCCCCCTGGACCTCTGTCCGTGTCCCCAGACCTGGCCCCACACGCCACGTCCCCATGGACCTGAGTCTCTGTGTCCCCACTGACCCGGTCACCTCCCCCCTGTGCACCCACGTCCCCAGAGATCTGTGCACCCACCTCCTCGTGTCCCCACGGACCCCGTGGCCTGAGCACCCCCGTCCCCCCGTCCCCCCGCCCCCGTCCCCGCGGTGTCACCTTCGACGGTGACGTTGTCGACGGCGAGCTGGAGGCTGCGCCCGCGCCGGGCCACACGCACCGAGTGCCACTCGTTGTCATCCAGCCTCTGCCCCGCAAACAGCGTCTCGGGGCCCTTGCCTGGGGGCAGCGGGGACACGGGCACCGGGTGACACCGGGACACCGGGACACCGGGACACCGGGACATCAGGGACATCAGGGGACACTGGGGGACACCGGGACACCGACACACCGGGGGACACCAGGGGCACGGGGGGACATCACTGTACTGGGGGCCCTGAGACACCGGTGGCACCAGGGACACTGCACCGGCCGTGCCGGTGACTCCACAGCTCCCGCTGACACCGGGTGACGCCGACGCCGGTGACACCGTGGCAGTGGGTGACACCACAGCACCAGTGACAGGGTGACACCGGGTGACACCGGGTGACACCGGGTGACTCAACACCAGGTAACTCAACGTGACACT
>NW_016690831.1:11654-14601 GCF_001604755.1 Lepidothrix coronata
ACACACACACGAACACACACACACACACACACGTGTGCACACACCTGAACACACACACGTGTGCACACACCTGAACACACACACACGTGTGCACACACCTGAACACACACACCTGAACACACACACACGTGTGCACACACCTGAACACACACACGGGGGGTGACCTGGGCACTCAAGGGGGGTCAGGGAGGTGTTTTGGGGGTTGGTGGTCCCTGGGGGGGGTTTGGGGTGTTCCAGAAGGGTCGAGGGGTGTCCCCACGGGGTGTCCCGGGGGGTGACCCGGGGGTTTGGGGGGGCCGGGTGGGTACCCCGGGGGTTTTGGGGGTGTCCCGGGGGGGTGGCACTTACTGGGGTGACAGCCCACGCGGACACAGTCTGGGGAGAGAAGACACGGGTCAGGCCCTTGGCGGCCGCGCCGGGGGCGCCCCGGGGACGGGGGGGGCGGCCGGGGGGGCGAGGTGCCAGGGGGGGCACTGGGAGGGACTGGGGGGACTGGCGTGGGAGGGGGCTGAGAATGGAACTGGAATTGGACTGGGATGGCAAGTGGAGCGGGACCGATCCGGAACTGGGATGGAGACTGGGATGGGATGGGATGGAAATGGGGACGAGGATTGGGATGGAGACCGGGATTGGACTGGGATAGACTGGGATTGGGATGGATGGGACTGGGCTGGGATTAGGCCAGCAGCCAGTCTGGGGGAGACTGGGGAGTCTCTGGCACCTCGTGGGGGGTCACGGCCGCCCTGAGGGCCCAGCCCGGGGGATCCCGGGGGATCCCGGGGGGATCCGGGGGGATCCGGCACCCAGGGCTGGGCCCCCCCTCGTCAACCACTGCGGGGCGGGGGGGGCAAGCGCCGGGACCCAGGGGGTCCCCAATCCCATAGGGGGTGTCCCCAATTCCATGGGGGGGTCCCTAATCCCACAGGGGGACCCCAATCCCATGGGGGGTCCCCAATTCCATGGGGGAGGCACCGATCCCATGGGAGAGGCACCGATCCCATGGGGGGGTCCCCAATCCCATGGGGGTGTCCCTGATCCCATGGGGGGGTCCCCAATTCCATGAGGGGGTCCCTAATCCCACAGGGGGACCCCAATCCCATGGGGGGGTCCCCACCCCACAGAGGACCTGCAGCCCCCTGAGGGTCCCCCCCAATGGAAGGGGCTGAAGGGGGGATCCCCAGCCCTGGGGGGGTCCCCAATCTCCTGGGGGGACCCTCAACCCCTCGGGGGGTCCCGGCGCTGTGCCCCAAGTGGCAGCGGGGGGGTCACGAAGGCCCCAAACCCGGGGGGGGAGGGGACCCGACGGGACTCGACGGGGACGGGGGTGACGAGCCGGTTCCCCTGAGCCCTCCTCGGCCAGGTTGGGGGGCCCAGCTGTGATTCTGGGGGGCTCGGGCACCATTTCTGGGACCTGGGCACCGTTCGGGGGCCAAGAGCCACGTGAGCATCACCGGGGGAGGTTTTGGGGCCCCAGGCATCGACTTGACCGTTTTGGGACCACAAGAACCAACTCAGGCACCGTTTGGGAAGAATTTTTGGGACCTGGGCACCATTTTGGGGGGCCCAGACGTGAACTTGATCATTTGAGGGTCAGGAGAACTGATTCAGGGACCGTTTGGGGGGTTTGAACGTTGTTTTGGGGTCCCAGAAACATTCTGGGGATGTTTGGGGGTCCCAGCAACGAACTTGATGATTTTTGGGGGTCGTGAGAACTGACTCGGGCACCAAGTCCTGAACATCATTCTGGGATCCCAGGCAGCAGCTGGGCAATTTTGGGGTCCCAGGCATTATTCTGGGGTCCCAGGCACTATTTTGGGGTCCCAGGCATTCTTTTGGGGTCCCAGGCATCATTTTGGGGTCCCAGGCACTATTTTGGGGTCCCAGGCGCTATTTTGGCCGTTCCAGGGTGACGAGAACCGACTCGGCCCCGTTCGGGATAATTTCCGGGAGGGTTTCAGGGAGGGTTTTGGGGCCGGGCCGTCCTGAGGGGTTTGGGGGTCCCGGGGGGCTCACCCAGGTTGAGGGTGAGCTTCATGCGCCCTCCGTCCAGCTCGAGGCGCAGGGTGTCGGCCGAGTGGCGCGAGGTGGTGGCCAGGACGAGGCCGAAGGCGCGGGGGGACATGAAGCGCAGGGACACGTCCTCGGCCTCCGTCTGCTCCCCCGGCACCTGCACCTTCAGGTACATGCTGCCATCGTAGCTCAGCACCGCGGCCTCTGCGGGCACAGGGGGGACCCCTCAGCCCCGGCACGGGGACCCCTGGCACAGGGACCCCCATCACCCCCAGCACAGGGACCCCCGACACCCATCACCCCTAGTACAGGGACCCCTGGCATGGGGACCCCCAGCACAGGGACCCCCATCACCCCCAGCACAGGGACCCCCGACACCCATCACCCTCAGCACAGGGACCCCCATCACCCATCACCCCCAGCACAGGGACCCCCAACACCCATCACCCCTAGTACAGGGACCCCCGGTACAGGGACCCCCAGCATGGGGACCCCCAGCACAGGGACCCCCATCACCCCCAGCACAGGGACCCCTGGCACAAGGACCCCTGACCCCCATCACCCCCAGCACAGGGGACCCCCGACCCCCGGCACCCCCGGCACAGGGACCCCCAACACCCATCACCCCTAGTACAGGGACCCCCGGCACAGGGACCCCCAGCATGGGAACCCCCAGCACAGGGACCCCCGGCATGGGGACCCCCGGCACAGGGACCCCCGGCACAGGGACCCCCGGCACAGGGACCCCCCTCTCCAGGTGACCCAGGGGGTCCCCCCCGTGCTGCCATCACAGCTCAGCACTGTGGCCTCGGGGGGGGGCAAAGAGGGGGGACCCCGGCACTGGACACGTGGGGACCACCCCCCTGTGGGTACGCCCTGGGTCTGGGGACCCCCTGGGTCTGGGGACCCCCTCTCCAGGTGTCGGGGGGACCCGGGC
>NW_016690832.1:0-4168 GCF_001604755.1 Lepidothrix coronata
TCCGAGGAGATGAGGCTACCTAGGTAATTAAACTGCTGGACTGATTTGAGCACTGATTCGCCAATGGTGATGTGGGGATGATGGAAGACGTCCTGAGGTGCAGGTTGATAGAAAACTTCTGTCTTCTTTAAGCTGACTTCCAGCCCAAAAAGCTCAGCAGTGTCTGCAAAGTAAGAAGTTAAACACTGCAGAGCTGCTTCTGTGTGGGCGACAAGGGCCATCAGCATAAAGCAACTCCTGGACAAGATGATTTAAGGTCTTAGTATGGGCCTTCAGTCACCTTAGGCTGAATAGGCTTCCATCAGTAAGATATCAAATGTAGATACCATCTTCATCATCGAGGTCTGCCATGACCCTTTGGAGCATCATGTTGAAAAAGATTGTGAATAGGGTTGTGAAACAAACGCAGCCTTGTTTCACACCATTGGTTATTAGAAAGGGCTCAGAAAGTGCATCACCATATCTGACTTGGCCATGCTGATCCTCATGAAGTGAGATGATCATTTTAAGGAAGTTGGGGGGACATTCTAAACATTCCAAAATCTGCCATAGGCCTTTTCTGCTCACAGTATCGAAAGCCTCGGTGAGGTCAACAAAGGTTCCATAGAGACCTTTGTTCTGTTCCCTACACTTCTCTTGTAGTTGTCTGAGAACAAATATCATGTCTGTGCTACTCCTGCTGGCTCTGAAACCACATTGGCTTTTGGATAGAATTCCTTCTGCAATAGCAGGTATTAGTCTGTTCAAAAGTATTCTTGCGAGGATTTTGCCAGCAATGGAGAGCAGAGTAATACTGCAGTAATTTGAGCAGTCTGATTTAACTCCTTTCTTCTTACACAAAGTGATGATGACTGCATCACGAAGGTCTGATGGTAGTTCGCCTAGTTCCCAACAGCGCACCACAAACTCGTGAAATTTAGCATGGAGTGCTTGGCCCCCATGTTTCCACATTTCAGGTGGAATTCCATCAACCCCAGCTGCCTTGCCAATTTTCACCTGCTGTATGGCCTTAAGAGTTTCTCCCAAAGTAGGGGCAATATCCAATTAATTCTTCACTGGTTGTTGTATGATGTACTGACTTGCTGAGTCTTGAACTACACAGCTAGTACAGAAAAGAGTCTGAAAGTGTTCAGACCATTGATTCAGAATGGAAGTTTTATCTGTCAGAAGCGTTTGACCATCTGTGCTAGGTAGAGGGCTTTGTACCTGGTATGTAGGCCCATATGCTGTTTTCAAGGCCTCATAGAATCCTCTGTGATCACCCGTATCTGCACATAGTTGAGTTTTTTCAGCTAGATTGATCCACCACTTGTTCTGGATGTCATGGAGTTTCTGTTGGAGCTTGCTGCATGCAAGATGAAAGGCTGCTTTTCTTACATGACAGGATGGCAGTGAAAGGGGCGCTTGGTAAGCAGATTTCTTCTTCCTCAACAATTCCTGGATCTCTTGATTGTTTTCATCAAACCAGTCCTTGTTCTTCTTGAAGGAGAACCCCAAGGATTCTTCAGAGGACTACAGGGTGCTGTTTTTAATATGGTGCCAAAGTGTTTCAGGAGAGGGATCCATAGAATCTATAGAATGATTTTCGAGCCTAGTTTGAAGATTTGCCTGGAATCTGTCTTTCACTGTGGCTGACTGGAGATTGTTAACTTGGAGTCTCCTCCTTGGGATACTGCCCCTTTTAGGTTTGAACTTAAGACTGAAGTTAAGTTTACAGCGCACAAGTCGATGGTCTGTTTGGCATTCTGCACTAGGCATCATGTGGGTATGATGGACATCGTGAACATTTCTCCATCACACAAGACATAATCAATGTGGTGCCAATGCTTAGATCTAGGATACATCCAGGTTGTATTCGGACTGTTTTTCTGCTGAAAGATAGTATTAGTGATGGTGAGCTGTTGCTCCGCACAGAATTCTAGCAGAAGGCGACCATTATTGTTGCTGTTTCCAACACCATGCTTGCCTAATACTCCTCCTTTTCAAGGAAAGGCTGCTTGGTCATTCAGGATGCTGCCAAAAGAGACTGTCATCTGCGGGGTCAGTCCCTAGCAACCAGTGTTCTGAACCGCCTGCATGCAGGGTTGGGTCTGCAGCTTCCAGTGCACCTTATCACCTGCCGTTTTGACCCTCGCCCATTGCTACAGGGCTTTACAAATGTGGGTAAAACCTTCAAGCCTGCGCAGTGGATTTTTTAGGTGAGACGCAGTTATGCGTGGAACTGGACCCACTTTTTAATCCTAAAGTTCATCTGCCAGGGCTGAGTGAGCTTGGATGGTGGCAGTGAGGTCCTCAGGATGTAGTTTTAATTAGAGTATCCTTCTCTTAGATGGATGGCCTTACAGGGCTAAGCAAGCTCCATCTGCCTGGGTTTGGAATTAGAGTTGTCCTTCTCCTAGGATGACTGCCAGAAGGCTAGCGAGCTCATCCTGCCCATGGACATATTATATCTGACCCTTCGGCTTTGACCTGTCTGGCATGGGAGACCCTACCGAAGGCATGTACCATCGCCAGCATAGCTTGCAACCGCATGGGGTACACAGGCTTCTTTCCCACTAAGACAGTTAGGGCAAGCCTTTCGCTCCCTAGTTTTCTGCCACCATCTATACTCAATCCCAAGGAAATACCCAGGAACATCCCTTTGTCCTGACCACCCTTTCAGGATGCAATAAATAAATCCAAAACAAACCGAATCTGGGCAGTAGTCGCAGGTGAGCCAAAACCAAACCGTTCCAGCCCCCACACCCACTTGGGGCTCGGGTACCTCCCATGGCCCCAGCCCATCCAAAACCTCCCAACCCCCGAGAAGAACCTACTATCCACTCTGACCTTATCTTCCCCCCACCGTGTTACCACGGATCTTCCCTCACACTGTTCACCTGTGACACTCCATACAGGACTGCCCCACCCACCCTCCCACCAGTCCAAGGACCCCCACGGCCCACCCGATGCCCCTCCCCTCCCCCAAACCGGACTGGCAAACCTCTGTGTGCTTTGAAGCTCCCCCTCTCCTCTCCCACAAGGGCGCAATCCCCGCCAGTGAAGCTCCCCCTCTCCTCTCCCACGAGGGTGCAATCCCCGACGGCAGCAGCACCACACGGTCGGCAAGGGCAGCGTGGCCCCACACGGCCGGCGCACAGCGCCACTTGGCCGGTGAGGGCAGATTCAAAATTACGTGTCTATTCACTCTTCAACCTATTTACTTTCCCAAGTCTGAGACAGGAAGCAGACCAGTAGAAACATAGCGCATATCTCAGACTGGGTCACCCTGCTCCTGAGTGGTATAAGAAAATACTACAAATTGTCGGACCATCACTGCAGTTGTTGGAGACTTCAAAATTTACAAGGGAATTGCTAAGATATACTGATTTAACAACTTCCAGGACCACTATGTATTGAAAAAGAAGCCACATGGGCCCATTCCCTCATCTGTCTAAAGTATTTGTCCACTTGTACCCAGCCATTCACTCCATCTGATATTATCACTATTTCCTCATGTGCATCCCTACCTGGACTGCACAGTGGGAGTGGCAAGGAAAGGGTATTGAGTCTAGTGGTGAGATTTTTATTGTAAATAGCAGATCTTCTTTCCCCCAAGGGAAAGTGACTAAATCTCCAGAGCCCTGTTTTGTTGCTACCTCTATGTGAGAGAAGGGTTTAAAGGTACATAGTGTCATAAAATGTCTTATTGACCTGGTACCTTACAATTTTAATTTGGCTGGCAGGTGAAAAGGATGGATCAGGAGAATTTGAGAGTTGCTTACAACAGATGTCCACCTCTGTCATATTGTTGCCTTAGTTTTACCACATTTCCGAAGTGGTGGGACATGTCTCTTTGAGAGAACCAAGGCTTATTGAAGTCACCTTCTATCAATCATGTCCAGAAAATAAAGCTGCATTTTTCTTGAAAAGTACTTGTGGAAAGTATTACAGAAATGTGGTTGATAGAAAGAGGACATGAGAAAGATGCTATAGCTCTGGTCCCACAGTAAAGGAAAACTATTGGAAGGTCACTGTATCTGTATACGTGACAGAAGAATAGAATAAAGCGGATGGGAAAGCAGAGCAAATAGCAAATAAGTAACCATAAGAATGTGAAAGAAACAGCATTTGCGCAAATATAACTTAGGTAATCAGAAGCCAGTGATGAGCTAGAGCTTGTAATATG